>NC_137882.1:19935413-19975413 GCF_963924005.1 Protomyctophum bolini
GTTATAAGGTTTTGTACAACTTAATGTCACAGAGATTAAACTTTGGGTTGCGCTAGCCTGGCTGCCATCCTTTGGCATTGTGTGCTGAAAATACCCCTCATTAGAACATCCTTAAGTTTTGCTTTGAGGGTTACGTGGCAGTATCAACATGTCTGTCATTCTCAGCGTTTGCTGCTAATAAGCTCCACCCCCCCCCACTCATCCAGACTCCTCTTCTTCCCATGGCATCCCTGTTCTCTCCATCTTATCTCTTCAACAATCCTCCCCACCCGCTCTCTCCGCACTGCTTAACATCTGCCGAGCTAAACATCCCAGCCCTAAGTCGACGAAGCACAATATATGAGGGCTTAGCCTGACTGAGAAGACAGCGGCAGTGGAGTGGTGGTGTGAGAGAGAGAGAGAGAGAGAGAGAGGAATTTGACAAGAAGTATCTGCTCTAAGCCCGAAAGTTAACCGGTGCTGGGCCATCTGGCTTTTGATGCGTAAAGCGTTCGGAGCCTGTGCGGCAACGGAGAGCGAGGCGAGCAATGCTTCTTAGATCCTTGCGGTGGGAGCCTGAGAGGCTGCAGATTACCACACGGGAGTGGGGAGGGGAAAAGTTTGTCTAAAGTACGCTGAAAAAAGTGGGGGGGAGAGAGAGACTTCCCTGTCGAGGGAGGGAGACAAGTCTTGCAAGAAGCGGGATGAGCCGCTGCGAGGAGCGGAGGGAGTTTGAAGGGCTAATGCGTGCGCCATCTGCATGGCTGATAAAAAGTGATTTGTGCTTCCGTGCGTGTCTTCGGAGAGCACATGGAGCGGGAGGATACGCTCCCTAAAAGGGGCTCCGTTGAGACATCCCTTCGATTAATCAGGGTGAAACGGAGCGAGACAGAGGGCGACAGAGGGAGAATAATAACTTTTCCGGCCCAAATGTGTCTTGAAATATGACGCTCAGGTACACACACAGTCACAGACACACACACACACACACACACGTTAGCGGCGACTGCATGACTATGCATGCACCCGGGCATAGTCAAGACGTGTGGGTAATATGACAATATTTAATGACTAATACATTTTTTATGCACACACAGACACACTCCACTTCCTTCCGAGTCTACCAGAGTGATGTGTGAACATACTGACCTCCCTATACATGCCTGACATGCGTGGCGTGTATAAGGCAGCACGGCAAGCAGGTTGACTGAGTTTCTGCGGTTGGCCCGCAAAGGGCCGGGCTCTAATGTAAAGCATAACACTGGCACCGCCGAGAGACAAAAGGATTCCATTTGGAGCCATTTCACGCTTGGTGTAAGGCAACCCGCCGAGGAAGACGAGAAGTAGGAGGATAATAAATGGGACATTCTTCTTCTCCTTCCTCACCTCGGGGAGAAAGACAGAACCCCCCACCCCCCACCCCGCCTCATCCCTCTTTCTTCACAAAGGTGACGACAGAAGGGAGGGGAGTAAAGAGAGGGATGGGAGAGAATTGGATCGGGGGCTCCCTGGCTCCTGTTGTGTGGAGCGGAGGGCAGTGACCTTCTGCTTCGCAGAAGGATCGGTGAAGAGTCTCCCGTTCTCACGTTATGGACTGAATGGATCCGGCCTGTTAACCGCCCCACGGGAACATCTGAACGCGACGGTAATGTGATATCGCCGATGCGCGAGTCGCAGAGAGAAAAGATATAAGGCCAAGTGCACGGTCTGGTGGTTGGAGGAACTGTCCCGTAACTCAAAAGTTCACGGCCCTCAATCCTTGTAAAGAGGCGTGTATCGACGTGTCCTTGAGCAAGCCAAGAGTCAAGAGTGTCTCACATCTGAGCAAGTCACTGAGGATGAGTCAGTGAGCTGAATACATGATGTGCAGAAAGGCTTTTTTAAAAAGAACAGGGTTACCCAAGTCTCTGTTCCCGGGCTGTATGGCCTGTTGCACAATCAACGGATTTCCTTACCATGTCTAAAGATACATACTTTGTTGTTGAATGTGATCTGTGTTGCGTTTTGTGCAGTAAACAGCTTCCCATCTGCTGTGGGGTCTTGAGATGTTGAACCAGACTTTGAGGCTTCAACTGTGACACCACAGTGCCCCCTGCTGCTCCGGCTGACAACTACCATCAAAGTGCCCAGAATACAACAGCGTAGAGGTCACTCCATTACATGTGGTGTACAATGAAGAATATAGGGCTGAAGTGGTTAAAGAGTGTGGTGTGTGTGATAGAAAGGGAAAGAGGGGGGCATAGTGACGTTATTAGTCAGTGTCAAGTAGACATACTCTGGTTATAACCTCTTTGACTATCCCACCTAATCTCTCTCTCTCTCTCTCTCTCTCTCACATAGTAGGCGAACATTCACTATAAAATAGGCAAACATTGGAGACAATGAGACATGACTACAGTGGTGGAAGTAACAGTTACTGTACGGCCTGCATGCATGGGCCCATGACCTACCTTTTCCCCACACATTTTGCTAGCTTAGAGTTGAAGGCAGGGTTAAGCAATTAAAACGCATTTTGGACGGGAACCCTTCTTGGTGTTTTAAGTATTATGTTATACTTTAGCTATTGAAAAATAGCAGATCTACACGCTCATAGCGTGACGACCTACGAGCAGACCTACGAGCTTGTAGGTCTGCTATTTTTGAAAAATCTTGAAAATGTGGCACAAATTTTGAATTATTTCAGAGCTAACATTTTTTACTCAAATCTTTGCTTCTGGGGGGTCCATGGAACAACACATTTTGAGATGGGGGTCGGAAACTAAATACATATAATTTTTGGGGACCTTGACATGAAATAGTTTGAGAACCACTGATATAGAAATGGGTTAAAAAAACTGGGATTGGTTTTCAAAATAGTCAATGCGACAATTCCCTCAATACCCGCATATCTGACTAAATACCTCCAGAATGAGTGACACCCACAGCCACAATACTAGAGGGAATGTCAACAACGATCTGGTAACACCCACCTATAGAACAAGCTTTCTACAACACTGCCACCCAAGAGTGGAATGCCCTGACAACATCCCTTAAAAAATGTGGTTCACTGGCCTGAAATATATATGTGATGATCTTGATTCTGGGTAATATTATGTTATGTTGATTAGTTGAATAGATAGGACCTCAATGAAAACTAGTCTGCAAGTGCTGTTGCTGTTTGATTTCTGTCTAATAAAGTATTCAATCAATCAATCAAGCAATGTATGGTTCAATTTAATATACTTTTTCTTTACTGGAGTATTTCCAATTTGTCATACTTAAAATTTTACTCCACTACATCTCAGAGTCAAATATTGTACGTTTTACTCTACTACAATTAGTTAAGTTTGTGATTATTATTACAAGACATACCATATTAAAACGTTGGCTATTTGAAATCCACAGTATAGCTCACAATGTGTCGCGATGCAATGTGACCTTTTTCAAAAGAGTTGTATACATTTTAGAGTGACATATGATAACTTGTGAAATGGGACATTCCGCACAATGGGTATACTTTAAGTATACAATGTTGATCCCAATACCTACTCAAGCAAATATGGATTACCAGACTTTAACTTGTAACAGTGTTTCTACAATGCAGTATTGATGCTTTTATAATGTTATATCCCACCACTGCATGACTACATACGACAGAATGTGCACAGGATAGGAATACATAGGTTTTTGGCGTGAAACGTCAAATGTGTTCCCAAAAAATTGTACGAAAAACAAGTCGCTCGTAGCTCGTAGGGCGGTGTGGGTAGCTGCCCATGACGCTGCGACTACACAAAAATATCTCTTGGAGACAGCAGACAGCGAGGTGGAGGAGGGTGTGTGTGTACAGTATGTGTGTGTGTTCTAGCACACATTTCAATATTTCATCAGTGTTTGCTGCTCTGTCGAGTGAGCCGTGAAATACAGGCGGCGAGGGTGTTGTTTAGTATAACAATAAACCCTTGCCCACCCCTACCCGCGCACCATGAGCGCTGCCAGCTTTTAAATGGATGAAACTTCACCCTTGTTATTTGTTAAATAACGGAGGCGGGGAGGCCCCCATTGATGTGCTGACGTGCAGCAGCACACACACACACACGTGCATGTACAGTAGGCAAGCCAACACACAGACACGTGCCTGCGAGGGCGCACAAAGACACACACACATGATGCCCAGTGGTGTACAAACACACAGAGATACACAGGCAGGTGTGTCGCACACACACACACACACACACACACACACACCACCTGTCAGTGGGTGTTTGCGCCCTGCAGGTGGTGTCACCTGCTCAGAGGGGATAGACTCTTTGATATTCATTATGAACCTGCTTCAAACACACACACGAACGTGCGCACACATGAACACAGGCGCACGCACACACAGTTCGCTTTCACTCTCTCCCTCTCGCTCTCTCTCTTTCGATCCCTCTCTCTCTCGTTACGTGTTCAACTTTCTCTCTCCTTCTCATCCTCTCTCACTCTCATTAACTCTCGCCCCTCCACTCTGTGTGGCTTTCTCTCTTTCTAATTCTATTGATCACTACCTCTCTCTCCGACGAAATAATCACACCGCTTGAAAGCAGCAGAACTAAATTCCCAGATCCACATGAGTGTGTGGCTGTGTGCACATACGTGTGCGTGCGTGGTGTGGGTGTTTGTACAATTTGTAACCATGTACACTCAAGAGTTACATATCCGTAAGGGTCACCTTGGTTCCCACTCCTCACTATCAGTCATTAGCTGGGGAACCCCCCGGGGGGCCTGCCTGGGGTGGCAACCACAAGGACCAGCGGGAAGCAAGACCCAGCTGGTGGACTTGAAGAGAAGGGAGGGAGAGAGAGTGGGGAATGAGGAATGGTGGAGGAAAGGGAGAAGCACAACCCATTAAGAACTGAGGCCCATTCTACAAATGTTAACAGTTTTCTATATCAGTGGAGATTAGGGATGTGCCGATGAGACATTTTGGCCGATATCGATATCCGATATAATTAATTCCTGTTATGTCCGATAACCGATATTACCGATGTCGATATGATCTATCACCGATGTCCATTCTGAAAAATTCATGTAACAGGGTATCTGCACTTCAGGCTTAGGCAAGTCAGATTTAACCTAAAATACCGTTATATTTAATATTGTGAGCTTGTAGATCTGTTCAAGCTGTTACTTTGGACTTGTTTATCTGTAAAGACAGACCGGTTAATCGGACGGATTAATTAATCGGCCTGATTGATTAATCAAACTGATGCGGATTAATGTAAAAATCACTCAAATCGGCCGATACCGATGTGTTTGCCGATTAATCTCCCATCACTAGTTGTGTTCTTACAGGCTTGTATCGTGGCACAAGGTGACGCGCTACGAGCTTGTAGGTCTTCTATTTTTTAACAGTTAAAGTATTTATTAATGCTTTTTTGTTAAACAAAAGGACAAAGCGGGCGGAGAGAGGGGAAAGAATGGAGAATGTGGAGCGCAAGAGAGAGAGAGAGAGAGAGAGAGAGAGAGAGAGAGAGAGAGAGAGAGAGAGAGAGAAAGAGAGAAAAGGGGCACCAACATGAAGACAGGATGGGCTGTGGGTTTCTTGGCATTGCTACCACCACCAGGTCCACCATGGTTGCTTTGCCCCGGTCCCCCTTGTTCCGTACAGATTTAGCCGTCCCAGTTCCACAAGCAGAGCAGATGCAGGGAGCAGCAGGGTTCCTGCCCAGGCTGCCACGGTTGCCAGTGTGCTGTACTCAACTCTGCTGCCAGTTGTTGGGTTTGGGTTGCATTTGCATCACACGGGAAACACAGCGGAGCTGAGATTAAAGGTGCAATATAGACGATGTCCCCCCTAATGAGGTCATGAGGGACGTTCAGGCGCAGTGGAGGACGTCACGGACTCGGCTAGTCTGGTCTCAGGTGCCACACCTGTGCTAACAGGCCATGCTAATTGGAGCGCGAGCCTGGGAGAGAGCTCACACCTGTCTGTCCCTGGACAAACGCACACACACCTCTCAAGATGAGTTGAGGGATTCGATTGAGTGTGTGTGTGTGTGTGTGTGTGTGTGTGTGTGTGTGTGTGTGTGTGTGTGTGTGTGTGTGTGTGTGTGTGTTGTGGGGCCAAAATGTCCCCACAACAAGTATAATAGTATAATTTCAGAAACAGACATTGTGTGGACAACTTGCCTTGTCCCCACAAGATGAATTGTTGTTATTATGGTAAAAGAAAAAAATAAGTTTACAGTTACTAGACTTACAATTAGGAAAAGATTCAATTTGGGGTTAGGGTAGGATTACTCATTTAGAGTTCATGTTTTATGTGTTAGGGTCTGTGTTGTGAGCTTGTAGATCTGCTTGTAGAACTAAAAACTAAAAGTAGAAGTACAAGTTCAAAAATAGCATCGCATTGTAAGCTTGTAGATTGTTTATATTATGCAAATGGCTGAAATGTATATAGGGTAGTTAATGTATGTTTTGTAATAATAATCAAAATAGTAACTAAAGTAAAAGTTTTGAAATGTGTAAATACTAAATAAAGTAAAAAACAATAGCTCAAACTTTTACTTAGTTATTTTACACACCGGCGGGGACTAAGCACATAAAGAAATGGGGTAGAGGTTTGACAGACAGACAGACAGACAGACAGACGTTATGAAACGTTATCTGGTGTAGCCTACCACAGACAGACACAGGGCAGAAGAACATACCGTAACATTTGTGCGCGGTAGTTGGCTTTTCAAGAGAAGCTTCTATTCTAATATTAGAATTTTATAAACTTGAAGAGCAGACTGTCAGGAATGGGGAGGAAGAAAGACAGTGACATGCTCACATAATGGCAATGCACTATAAATACAGATGGAGAAAAACAGAGATGAGACAGCGACAGGTCTCCCTATCTACTTGCTCTGACAAGTGTAAACAATGGTCTTTCTCTGTCTGTCTTTCAGTCCTCTCTCTCTCGCTCTCTCTCTCCTCTTCACTCCTTTCATAATAAGTGTGGAGGCAATATGTTGAATAAAATATCACTATGTTTCGCACAGCGCTTGCGCCTGCATGTTGTGGTGAATCCTAAAATTGTCATCTTATATATCACCATGTTAAACAGGTTGTCATGGAGCATGCATGTAAACAACACACACACACACACACACACACAGAAGTCAGGCCCCTCCCCTCCCTTGTCATTCCATTTGACATTAGTGGGGTATGCAGCCGCGAGTCGTGACAGTCACTGCTAACATGTAACCCGTCACGTCCGCGCGTGCATGTGTGCGTGCGTGCGTGTGTGTGTGTGTGTGTGTGTGTGTGTGCGTGCGTGCGTGCAGTGTTGGCAACTGGAATGGATTCCATGGATGTTGTTCACTCTCACAGCCAACCTAGCATACAAATGAGTGGCACATCTGTTGACTGTTTGTTGTTGTTTTTTTGTTTGGGTTTTCTTCCTCTACAGTACATGCATTATTAAGAGTCTGTCGGCATGCTTGGCAACTGTACACGGTCACAGTTCTTTCTGTTCCAAATAGAAATTAGTTATCTATAGCGCCTCCATGCGTTTGGCGCATAATTGTAGGACACAGCAAAGCTTGCTGTGCAGTGTGCAATTTGGTAGAGAAGGTATTAACATGGAATGCAAATCGCGAAATGTACATTAACTCCTATATTATGCTTCTGGAACTAAATCTTTTCAGATGGGGGTGTGCAGCAAATACATTAATTTGGGGGGTCCTTGAAATGAAAAGGTTTGAGCAACACAAGTATAGGCTGTATAGCTGTTAGAAGACATGTAGCATCTGCCTCAGCTCTTACGTAAAAAAAAGGCTATACTGTAGATATGAGGAAAATAAATGTTACTTATTGCCTTATTGTTTGGCACAATGCTAAATGCTAAGGGCATAGTTTGTTCAGGATGCAAAAGCAGACATGTAATGTTTCAGAGGGGGAAGCAAAGTGTACATTCAGTGGTAGTAGGAAGTAACTGTTAGTAAAAAAAAGAAAAAAAAAAGAAAACGTCCACTGTACAAAATGCCATGTACAGTAAACTCCCAAAGCAGGCCCACTTTGCAAATTAACTCAATTTCATAATCTTTCAAATCCAATTTCACACTTGCAGCAACTTTTAACACAGTATCTTGCCTAAGGCAAGAGGTATGGCTGTGGCTAAGAAAGAGAGGCAGGTCAGTCAACTTATTTATGAACACATTAAAAAAAACAACCAGGCCTGGGCCGTGGCTCAGCGGTCCAGGCACCTTGGCTGGTAATCCAGTCTGGCAGTGTGCCGCGGGCTCAACTCCCGATCCCGACAGCCTTCACCGCATGTCACCCCCCCATCTCTCTCCCCATTTCCTGTCAGACTACTGTCTGTCCCTCCATATAAAATAAAGGCGAAAGCCAAAAATAACAATGTTGAGCAAAGTGCACAATGTAGACATCCATTTCAATAATAATCAAACATTTCATAAACTATGTGGAAAGCCAAAAAGTCTATGAAATCTATGAAAATTGAAAAGGTTTAATCTGCAACACACCTTTATACAATATGTAGTTCCTGTTAAATATCTCAGCCTAAGGGGTCCTTGGCCTGAGAAACATTGAAGACCCCTGTACTAGCCTAATGGGTATCAATATCGAGGTACTGTAACAACAATCAGTGGCCCTGGGTAGGAAAGAAAGCCATGACACGTTAAAGGTCTGGTTTAATCCATAGTTCATTCATAACCTTTTAAAACCCCTTTTTTGCTAATGCAGGAACTCACTAAAGTGTTGAAATCCTCTCTAGACATCCTGGTCTGACTAGCCATTTTCCACACACTGTCCAGACATTACTGGGCATAATTTCCACAGAGCGCTGGGTGGAGGAGGAGGCTGAATCTATCTATAAAACAATCCATGAAACAATCAGGCTGCCGTGCATGTGCGTGCGTGCGTGCGTGCGTATGAGACAGTGGGAATCAATAGTCGGCTGGTGGGGTTTATGAGGGAAAAGCCCCCTTGCACAGTTCATTCACTGTCTGCTAATCAATAAGAGATTAGAGAAGGTCTCTCTCTCTCTCCTCTTAGAAAAGTGTGGAAGGGTCCTGGAAAAAAAATAAGCTGAGAAGTGGAGGGTGAATAGTAAATGAGGGGAAGGAAAAGAGAGGGACAGATAGTTGGATGATGG
Source organism: Protomyctophum bolini (assembly GCF_963924005.1). Lineage (NCBI taxonomy): Eukaryota > Metazoa > Chordata > Actinopteri > Myctophiformes > Myctophidae > Protomyctophum > Protomyctophum bolini. The sequence goes on from NC_137882.1 coordinate 19,944,511, forward strand.
ACTGTTTGGCGCTGTCTGTCTGCAGCGGTGGAGAGCTGCTGTGGTTTTGTATAAAGCAGTGGAAGATAAGAAAAACACATCCTGTAACCAGTGATGTGATTATAATTGTCACTGTGGTGCAGTGGTGTAAAAAGTACTTGCGTGTTTTACTTAAGTAAAAGTATCAACACTGCAATGTAAAAATAGTAAATACTCTGTTAAAAGTAAAAGTCCGGATTTCTATATATGTACTTGAAGAACAGTACAAAAGTATTGATATAAAAATGTACTTAAAGTACAAAGTACTCATTATGCAGAATGTCCCATTTCAAATGTAAAAGTATCTTTTGTAAATAGCAGATCTACAAGCTCACAGTGTGTTGCATCTCGACACATTGTGGGCTTGTGAGCCTGATGGTTTCATGGATTGAAAACCACTGTAACCAATTGTAACCGTGATGTGTGTCACGATCCTGAACATTGTGATTCTGCCTTCCATAAACCAGAAAGGCTGTTTCTGTATGTGTACTGACAGTTAACGGGCGAGAACAACAAAGCTGAAATGACTTTTTGTTCCAGAATGGGATTTGTTTAGTCAGCCGCGACACCATCTCACTAAGAATAAAACAGTCTTATTACCATGCCTCTGCTTTCCAACGCTATTCAGATTGAGCTTCTAAACAGAGCTGTAGCAGAACAGCTCCTGACAACTGAACACTTTTCTCATTTTCTATTCTCGTGAGGGAAACTTTCACTGCATGATAAAAACGCGCGCAAGTCGCACGCATGCACACGTGCACACGCAAGCACACATTTTGTAGTTTATTATCTTTGCCCATGAAGCTTTCAGAAGGTTCTCCTTACATGACATCACCATTCTATCATCTCAGACATTTATGACATCTGAAACATTTTCTAAATCTGAATTTATGCTACTTGTGTCCTTTTTTTCTTCAGTCATGCTAGTGTTAAGACCTGAGGCCGATTCAACAAATGCAGTAAATCAGTAAGTAGTCCTCAAACATTTTCCTGATGCTTTGAGCCTGTGACTCCCAGAAGAGAAGATTTGTGTTAAAAAACAATTAGGGCCTGTCCCTGCAGGTTTACCCAAAGGCCCTCTTGGACAAAAAGGCAGCAGGCACACTCAAATTGGACCAATGACCACCAATTGAACTCAGCAGCTGGAACAGAGAATGGACGTACTATACTGTATAACACCATGAAACAAGCACTGAAGCTAACAGTCTGTTCCCAAACTGCAGACTGAGTAACTTGCAATCGACAGCTAAAGACTGGAGGCCATATCGTTATTACACTTTGTATTGTTTAAAAGGCTTGTTGTTGCTTATGCACATCGTATCCAAAAAGTAAAAGGTCCCGGACAAGAAAAGGGTTTAAATGGCTTATTTAGCCATGTTTTACAAGGAAGTTGCAGCCAGAGAGGCAGCATTGGCAGATTACCATGAACAATTCTGCCTCCCTCCATGCTCACTCTTAACTATTTGAGTGACCCTTATGATGCCCTTCAAAATGGCAACATATCTCATAATGTAATTGGTAGATTGCCATATAATGAATCCTACTGACTTCCAACATTTCCAGTAGAGTAAAGCAGTACAGCCTATAGGGGCAGGTCTTTTCGGCTCACAGAGTGTACAATGATTACAGTTTAGTTTAGGCATTTAGCAGATGCTCTCATCCAGAGAGACTTGAGATATGATTAAATTAAACATGAACTATAGTTGACCTAAATAGAGTGCCAGGAAAACAATTAAGCTGAAAAACTCTGTTTTGTCGTTCCTATTTGAATTATCTATTTACATGCATCAACATGGCATCGTGGGTTGGTCTGTTCCCACAAAAACAGCGAGGTAAGACGTAACTATAATCACATAATATTAATAAGATATGGAGAGAGAGACAGGGAGAGACATGCAGCGAAGGTGGTCATGAACGGGCCTATACTGTATGTGGCATACAGTAGGACCACAAGGCAAGCGGGCGCCCCGCTTTTAACCGCTTTTAACTTGAAGATCAAATCTTTGAATTATATATTCTTTCACAGCAAACGTTTTAACTCAAATCTTTGCTTCTGGGGGGGTCCCTGATGGGGGTCTGGCCAAATACACATAATATTTGGGGTCCTTGGCATGAAAAAAGTTTCAGCACCACTGATATATAGAAACACAGGTTTTTAAGAAAACTCGACTGTGCTGCAGTGTGGTCCCCTCCAAAGCCAGGCTTAGCGAGCAAACCCTTCCTCTGTGCCCGCTCAGAGCTGTGTGCCAGTGTACAACACTACAGCCTGGCACCAGTCCACACAATGTGCCCCACGTTGCTCGTGTTGTGACGGGAGCCATGGCAACAGTACTTGCACTAGTTTGTTTTACTTCATATTCTATATCTATCCGGTTGCTACATTATTCACCCTTCATATTGTGTACACTCCCCATTGCTGTCTGTCTTTTAAATGTCTTTTCTTGCAAAAAATGTATTTTCTTGATCCTGTAGTATATTTGACTATCCAATAATATTATCTTGTATTATATATATTATTTTGTAATAATTTTAATGCATGAATGACAGATGTTAAATCTTGAATCTTTACTTGTATTTCCTTCTCTTACTTTTTCTATCGTTCATGTTTTCTCCTTCTTTCCTGTATTGCTCTATCTTTCCTAATGTCATATTCATGACCTGTTTTTCTTCTACAACTTCTACAATAGATTATGGGCTTTGAATGCATATCATTATGACAGCTAATGCAATGTGCATTGTGTTCACCTAGTCTGCAGCCAAACAAAATGACAATGATACTTAAACCTAACTGCATGGCGGCATGCATACCGGCCAGTACATCATATTGTATCATCAAACAAATTAGACTCTCAAGACCAAAGACCGAAGCTGCTACCAAAGCCAATTTGAGAGCCAATTTCAGCAGCCACCTTGGAGTGACTTTGGGCCCACGAGGGTAATTACCAGCAGAGGGGGCTGACAGAAGCAGTCAAGTGTTGAGACAGTGCTTATGGGCCACCGACTCCCGAGACAAAAGCCAGCGAGGGGTTCCTTGTCATGCAGAAGAGACGCTCACTTGCTTAAAATGTGAGACAGACAGACGTGGGAGGGATCAGAGAGCAGACTAGGTTTAATATTCAAAGGAGAAAGTGACAGGGAGGAGATTGAGCCCCCTTTTTTGCAGCAGAGGTCTCAGTTGAACAAGCTGTGATTACCATTACATGTATGTATGAATGCATGCATGCATACATAGATATATACATACATATGCATGAATACATGCATACATGTGCTCCCCATGGTAGTTCAGAGGTCTTCAATGTTTTTCAGGTCAAGGACCCCTTAGTTGAGAGAGAGAGAGAGAGAGAGAGAGAGAGAGAGAGAGAGAGAGAGAGAGAAAGAGAGAGAGAGAGAGAGATGGAGCAGAAAGACTTTGGAGTGCTGGCTATTATTTTCGTATTGTGAGTGTTCAGGGCAGGCCTGGTTCAACAGCTACTTCTTTCCCTACCAGTTCATCTCCATATTTTAACTATCAGCTGGAACGGCAGACGGGCGTCGCAGGTGAAAATGTCGACGCGGAAGAACAAAAGGTGCAGCAATTATACTTCCGATATACGTCAAGCATGTGGCACCGTGCAGGAAAGGCGGCGACCTGTTTGTTTGTGTTCTGCTGACAATCGAAGTGATGGGTGTGCGCACCAATGTGGTTCAAATAGACTTTTTGTCATTTGAGAGGCGGCGCCGTCGTCTGGATTTTGACGGGAACTCAATGCACTCTCAATCACTCTCACCGCGGCGTGCGTTTAAAAGTCACCGGTGTGACTTTTCCAGTCACGCACCGGCGCCTCCGTTGTAAAGCAACACTGCACACCGTCCTCCTCTCCCTATATAATCTGAAACCGGTACTTCCTCTGCACACCTTGAGAGACAAAAGGAAGAGTGAGACACCCAAATTGCAGGGAAGGAGGGGAGGGTGGGAGGAGGAGATGCGGCGGGCGGCGGAGACAATAGAAGTGTGACACGGGGGAGAAGGAGAGGGAGAGAGAAACAAACGAGACAAAAGAGACGGAGCGAAGAAAGAGGAGAAAGGGGAAGATGAAGAGAGGAGGTTAGAAAGCGGGGGGGAAGTGGGGGATGGACGGGGTGGGGGAGCGTTTCTTCTCTATCAGCTCTGAGCACCTGTTCCTTCACAGAGGTAGATTCCCCGGGGCACTGACACTCAACCTCAGACAGTGATAAATGAGAGGTGTCTGCAAACCTCAGCAGAGAGACAGCGAGAGAGAGAGAGACAGAGAGAGCTGTCTGTCGGACAGAAACCTCCTATCTCCATGTTTTAAAGATTTGTGTCTTTTTCATAAATTAACACCCTATTTGATCATACTACAGCACCACACAAAATCATCAACAGTAGCAGATCCACAAGCTAGAAATGTGGTGCAAAGCGACGTATTTTGAGCTTTGTATAGAAGTCTTGCTACCTTTGAATTTGAACCCTGAAAAGTAATAGTTTTGGACATGAGGTTTCCCCCCAACAGAGACTATATGCTTATGTATAGAGACATAAATATGCAAACAGCAATGCGCACACATGCACACACACCTGCTGGCACTATGTATAGAGGCATAAATATGCATGTACTGTATACAGAATCAAACACAGCGATGCGTGCACGCACACACACACACACACACACACACACACACACACACACACACACACAGTCTGAGCTGAGGTACAGTACAGTATCTCAAGCTCCAGAAATAAGTGGGAGGAAAAGGGTTAATGTCTTCACCTAAGCCAGGATACAATAAAGAGGAGACTGTCACCTGGGACACGCATGTGCACACACACACACACACACACACACACACACACACACACAAAGCAGTGAGAGTGGACAATAGCCAGAGCCCGTTCAGCCTCCTAAAAGAGGGACAATGACACAGCGATGACTCAATCTTCCAGTGCTCTGCTCAGTGCCCACAGCTTACTGTCACAGCCACCAAAAGCAGCTCTGTCAGCACACGTTTCTCAGGTGCTCTGCATAAAAATGATTTTTTTCTAACCTGTATTTACCCTGGACAGTAAAAATCCTCCTTTTTACTGATTTACTGTGGTAATGGCTCCAGAGGCTGCTTTTGTTGCTCAAGGGCATGTCCTCTGTATATGAGGGAGAGGGAGGGAGAGGATATTTCATTGTTACCGGACCCAGGTTTTCAAAATGACAACCCTGATCTCCAAAGGACTGCTGTACCTTTGGATCAGTTTGACAACATCCTATCGTGAACTTGTCACCCGTACTTCCCTCGCTGATTTTGGGTCTCTCCGTCACAGATGTTATCAGTTATGTTTTATGACAGCAGAGACGAGCCAGAGACTGACACAGAAAGGCTGTAACATTTGGCTGACTTACCAGAGCCAAGAGATGCAATGTGCATTCCCGGTGCTGGGGAGGAGGGGTGGTGGAAAATAATAATTCGCAAAAATTCGTGGGTGAAATTAGGTCATGTCCAAGTCCTCCCAAGGCTTCAGGTCGGAGTCACGTTTAGAGGTGTCTCTGATGACTAGTCCCCTCCAGGAGGACTGGAGCAACTAGTCACTCCACCAGAATCACTGCTGACGTGACATCTGCACAACGAACACTGCCCAGATTGCTGGGGAGTTTTATTTATCTATTTGTTCATTAATTCAGTCAGTTAACACTTAACTTTGTTTGTTTTTCTCCTCCAAGACATGGAAGGAAAGTCGAGAGGGAGGCGATTCAACGGAAGCACATGAGGGAGGTCCTATCCTGGAAGCAGTGGGTCATTCATTGGTCAGCAAATGTCTTTTTGAGGTCATCATTCTTACCACCTACTGTACTGTTGCCTTCGGGTCAGACGTAGCAAAGAAATGTGCTGTACTTGAATGCACGCATGCAGACGGATGCATCTACTCGAATGTGCACATGCACACACATTCACACAATTTCTCATCCCCCATATACCACTGTAATCACAACACATCCGGCCTCATCAGTGTACTCACTGTACTGTACAATGTATGTGTCCGTGCGTGCGTGCATGCGTTCATGTGTGTGTGTGTGTGTGTGTGTGTGTGTGTGTGTGTGTGTGTGTGTTTGAACCGGGGGGGACGCTGCTCGCCGCTGACAGCTGTCAGAGCTGCTTTGTCTCCAGAATGCGAGCACTTTGCCAGACGAGGCCTATTATCTGCCGTGTGGAGTCCCGGGGAGGACCCCGGCGCCACCACAAGGGTTCAGGATGTGGGTCAGCCACCACGGGGACAGGCCCCTTAAACCGAGGTGACAGACTGCAGCCGATTCCCCAGACTGCTGGGGAACCCCCACCCAACCATCCCCCTCTCTGAAAGTATACCTCAGAGGGATCCAGGAAGAACTAAGATAACACAAAGGCCTCGTCTTCCTCCACGGCCATTATGTGGGGAATGAAACACCGCCGTCAACAGACAGAGATATCAGGAGAGGAGGAAGACTGCTCTGGGTTATACTAACTAGTGCATGGGGTCTTCAGCAGGGGGTCTGGGACCCCTAGGGGCCCTGAGCAGTGCCTGTCACATTAGAACACTTTCCTTTGATGGACTGTTTTTTATGTCGCCTGAGCTGGAGAGCCACAACCCAATCCGACTACTACAACCTTAGATGACCGTCAGATGACCCACTGAATTTGGTGGTCTGGACTCGATAAAACTCCTTTAGGGGCTGTTTTGTAGTCGGCATTACTGAATAGAAATAACTTTACAGTTCACCACACCATGGTGAACAGGGACTTGACTGACTGACTGACTGAGAGCTAGGCTAGACAAGTGAGAGAGCGAGAAGGAGAAGAGGGGAGGGAGTCAGGTATCGACTCCTGAGGTGGAGCGTCAGCCTGGCTATTGATTGAAGTCAGCGTGTCATTGATTAGATGACACATCAAATGAGGGCCAGGTAGCTAAAAGACTTCTGGCCTCGCCTCAGCCAGCTAGCAGCTGTCCAACCTGCCTCACTGCACACATCAGGACAGAGGGCTGGATGCGTGCGTGCGTGCGTGCGTGTGTGCGTGCGTGCGCGTGTGTGCGTGCGTGTTGGTGGCATGTTGGTGTTTTGTTGTTGTTGTTTTGTTTTTTTTTACAAACACATGCATCAAATATGTGCATGTGTACACGTGCATGCGTAATGTGCACACGCTGACACGGACGCGAATGCACACGGTCCAAATACTACACGCATAATAAGCCAACGCAGCAGATGCACATTCACGCGCAATGCACAAATTTGCGTTCACATACTGAAGCAAATGGCCAAACAATCATTATGTACTGAAACACACATACATGCACACCTTGTACAGACATGCACGTGTGTACAGTACAGTACACACACACACACACACACACAATGACTCTGTGCACACAACCACATAAATAACACACACACACACACACACACACACACACACACACACACACAGTGATTAGTCTTTGATTTCCCCTGCCAGTAGCTTGGTACCAGGGGCCAGCTGTTGGGGGCCCTGCGTTAGCCCCGGCTAATTTCACTCCCAGCTTGACCTGACCCTGAACAGGTGCCCGCTTGGCACAGGGACGGTTGTTGCCATGGTGATGCCATCACCCCGAGGCCAAGAAGGTGTCAACCGCCCGAGGAGCGCTAGTGTCCAACTGGAAGCGCTTCGGACACTGCATTCGTTTAGCACAGCCGTGACCTCCAAAATAATCATATTTGAACTGACCCCCCCCCCCCCCCCACCCTGATAAACACTTGGAATTGTATAGGATACAAGCTTGTAGATCGGCTATTTTCAAAATGTTTGCCTCTTTCTTATGATTTGACAGTTCGGCCAATGTTTGGCTATTTATTTTTATAGTATAGTCACTAGTATACTTTTGATGGAGTAATTGTCCTTTTTTGTCTTCTATTCATTCTTTTAGGTCTTAAAAGGTCATTAAATTGTCACTTTACTGTCATCTGTGGACCCGCCCCAAAATCATGTGACCCACAGGTTGAGAACCACAGTGGCGTGACAAACAGGCAAACACTGGTGGCTAGCTGTCCGGTCAGTGGCGTGACAAACAGGCAAACACTGGTGGCTAGCTGTCCGGTCAGTGGCGTGACAAACAGGCAAACACTGGTGGCTAGCTGTCCGGTCAGTGGCGTGACAAACAGGCAAACACTGGTGGCTAGCTGTCCGGTCATGGCTGAGGCTCAGGTGGCAGACAGAGCCCATCGGGAGGATACAGTCACTAACCGCTCATGTCAAGCTCACCCAGTCCAAGAAAGGATTCCAAAGGGAATGGAAGGACGAAAGGAAGCGTCCACTTGTTTGTGCCAGAGGGCAAACAGAACAGACAACAGTGTAGGTTGGTCAATCACAACTATAGAACCTGAGTGCCCCCTTGTGGTGCCAGAGGTTCACTGCGGCTTCAGGCCCTATATTTTCCCCATGTGCAACTACTGTATAAAAAATAAGCCACCCCTGAATGGCTGACTCAGACGTTTTTTGCTGTAATGAGCTTTTTTCTGCTAATAGCCGTGGAGAATTCGCTCTTTGCCCCGTGCCATGATTAAGCTCTGTGAGGCGGATCGCCTCAGCTCACCCCTGAGAGAGAGAGAGAGAGAGAGAGAGAGAGAGAGAGAGGTTCAAAGTGGAGAGAATTGCTGAGGGACAGAGCTAGTGGAATCATCTTCACTCATCTGCCATTAAGCTCCCTATGAAAAGGAGTGATAAGGGGCTCTATGTGGCAGCTTGCATACCCAGCAGTCTGACGCATTCGATCAGGCTCGGAGGAGCTCAAAAGCGTTGATGTTATTGTTAGAAGCACAGGTGGGAAACAATGCAGTGCAGTGCACACTACGTAGCCCAGTGGTTCCCAAACCCTTTATCTCAGGACTCAAAAGAGAAATGAGACGTTTGCCTGGGACCCAAACTAGTGGTAGCAGATCTACAGTCTAAAAATAAATTAAAATAAAAAACATGAAATACTTTTGAAATAATTGGAATTCATTTAATTGATGAAAAGCTGTGATTCCTTTTTCATTTTGAAATATATATATATATTTTAGACACAAAAGGGGGGATTTACTCGCGACCCACAGAGAAGAGTCATGGCCTGTGTCTATATGTTGTGATTGATTCAATACTGAATTAGTTGGAAATGTAAACAGCACGCGGTACAGTCACATTAAAGCTAACACATTAAGACATAAAGGATAACACAAAACAGTCCTAGGGACTTGTTTCCATTGTGGTCCTCACAACTGTTGTGATTCACATGGGATCGGGTCGTCCAGGTGAGGCCCAAGCATGCAGCCATGCCAACCTTGTGGTGCAACAGTAGCTTGTCTGACTCCAGATCAGAAGGCTGCATGTTCGAATCACGTCAGGGTCATCGCTTTGCTCATTGAAACTCCACTGTCCCTTTCCCACATAGTCATCGACTACCCACTACGTTAATACATTATCAATTCAAGCCGCATCAGGGGTGTACATGTGGGCAGTTCTTTGCATTTCTAACAGCCATAATCATCTAAGTGCAACGTGTTGCCGTCTTGTCACAGGGCAGTTTCTGTGTCCTCCCTCTTAGCTAATTGGTTGCCTGAAAGCAGGATTTATCAATACTCGAGAGCAGCGCTGCCAGCAGTACATTAGCAAAAATGTCCTTTACATGGCTCACCTTCCACTCAAACTCCACAGACCTTGATAAAAGATGAGTCTTCTTTACTACACTATGTTGCTTGCCAAAACAACGGGTCTCTGTCATTTATGTGTATTGTGTTCTCTTTATATTGTTGTGGCTTGTTGATACAGTGTGCTGTATATTATAATGCTGATTTTCTTTTAATTTTGTGCTAAATCATTGCTTTAATGTTTAAAGTTAATCCTGGCTTTCTCCAAACGATTGCATACTAGATTTTATTTTATCTTCCTAGTAATAATGATGTTTTAATTAAAATATCAATCTCTAAACATACTTTCATATTTGGTTTACAGGAGATTGAGGTGAACAATATGTTTCATTCTTCACTGATCTGTTTGTTCTAAGCTGAGACCTTTCCAGTGACCGAGCAGCTGTAAAGTACACACTTCCAGTGACCGAGCAGCTGTAAAGTACACACTTCCAGTGTCCAAAAAATGTCAAAGAAATGACCTCGACGTGATTTGAACACGCAACCTTCTGATCTGGAGTCAGACGCGCTACCGTTGCGCCACGAGGTCAATGAAAACCTTTGTAAAGCAAACATCCATGAGCACTCTCACTGGCAGTGATGGCAGAAGTACTCATTTGTTACTCAACAAGTTGCAAGTATCAATACTGCAATGTAGAAATACTCAAAAGTCTGGTATTCAAAATGTAATTTAGTAAAAGTATAAAACTATTGGCATCAAAATGTACTTAAAAGTTTTAAAATGTATGAAAACCGAGTCACATGTGAGTTTGTAGATTGGCGATTTAAAAAGCAAAAGTATAGGGCTGAATTCAGGTGGTAACAAGTAACTAACATTTTCAAATAATTATAGTGGAGCAAAAAGTGCAATATTTGCCTCTGAGATGAAATGGAATGGAAGTGCTCCAGTGAAGTAAATAATTACATAAAAATTGCTCTTATACAGTACATTTTTTTTTAATATATATATTTTTATCCCACAATTTTGTAACCCATTTTTCACCCCTGTGTCAATCATCTAATCTAAAACACACCCTCCACCAACCTAGTCCCCATATATGGGGGACAAGGGGAGAGCAACGGACTTGAACTCATGCTTCCTTCATGCCTGAGTGTCCAAGTCGCTCCTTTACACCTTATACAGTACAGTAAATGTACTGTACTGTTTCACACTTTCCAAAACTGCTCACTGACCAGATGGACAATCGATGCTGTTATTGCCTTAAAAAATAGCAAATATTGACATTGAACTAACAAAGAATACAATCATACTTAGTTACTTTCCACCACTGTTTAACACACTGTCTGTCTGTCTGTCTGTCAATCATGTGGGGACCCCCCCTGGGGTCCTGACCCACAGGCTGAGAACAGTATGTCCAGTGAGTATGCTCATACATATTTGCTTTCCATACTCTAGTATAGCATTGACCTCGTGGCGCAACGGTAGCGTGTCTGACTTCAGATCAGAAGGTTGCGTGTTCAAATCACGCCGGGGTCATTTCTTTGGAATGTGATATAATGGCTGGAGGGCTTGGAAGAAGTGTGTGTGCTACAGCTGTTTGGTCAATGAAACGATCTCTGCTAAGGAGATAGACTTGGAGGCGTCCCATAGTGAGCATAATAGAGCCATAGATGGAAATGATGTTGAGAAAAAAGGCTAAATGTGCCTTTAGGTAAAGCCAGTGGTCCTCTAAGTGCGGTTCAGGGGGTTCCCAGGTGTTCAGCATCACAATCTTTTTAACCACTCTATCCATTCATACTCTGGTTATTTAAAAACAGATGGCAGATGCATGTAGATCTGCATGTTTTACATTTATTTTACACAAATCTTCTATTCTGGGGGTCCCTAGCGGTCATTTCTTTCTTTCTTTCTTTCTTTCTTTAGTTCGTTAGTTATGTCATTTTTAATACACATGGTGGCACGGAATAAAACAGAATTAAGATTATAATCATTGTTGTTTATAATCTTGTTGTATGTCAATGTAACGCTCAAGCAGTTGCAGTTCCTGAGTACAGGAATCTAAATGTTTTGAAGTGGACAATGTGTACTTGTGACCATTTGCCACTAGAGGGCAGTAAGGTTCTTTGCCAACAGTAGCCACCATGACCAAATAATCATCAACAATCAGAATGACATCACAGGTTTACAAATGTAAAAATAGTCTGATTAAAAATGTATTTTGTTGTGTAAGCTCCATCGTTTCTTTTGTTTAGACCAGCAAAGTAAAAGAGAAGAAGCAGAGAAAAAAAACTGTAAAGAAAAGATATCTACATATCTAGCACATCATCATATCTGCGTGTACTCCCAACCGTGTGGATACAAATAAGAAGAGGGTTAAAAGTTGACGAAAGCAGCCTTCTCCCTTTATGGCGCGTGGAGAGGGACTGGACTGTCTGACAATAAATCCACTTTAGGTATGTGTCCACTCCACACACTCACCTGGCCTGCCAAACAACCACCTGATGCATGCTAGTAATAAGAAAGCCTCATGTTTGAAACGGTGCCTGCTGGTAACCCTGTAACCGTGTGTCTGCTAACCGCTTTAAACCTGGCATCCCCGTTTTGGGCATAATCATTATAGACAGACGTTTTCCAAAAACGTTCAAGGATTTACAAGCTCACAATGTGTTGTGAATCTGCTACGCATTGGGATCTTGTAGAATGGCATATTTTTTATGTTGGGCGCTGCTGGCCTGGCGTTTAAGGAGCATATCACATAGGCTCTAACACAGTCTGACGGGTTTGATTACCGAGCCAGACAACCTTTGCTGTCACTCCCACGTCTCTCTACAGTGTATCAGAAAAGCCCACCGCCCCCATCTCAGATGGGAGCGATATTCAGACATATTTCATGTGTCTGTCTGGCACATGTTTTATATGATCCGTGAGGCCATTTCTATATTTTTCACATTTACCGATCAGCATCAAAGCGAGAAAATGGAACAGAGTGAGTGCTCATCTGAGGGTCATTTCTCTGAGACATAATGTCAGGCAATATGACTTAAAAGTGAAAGTGATATCACAATAGACACGGAGCAAAGGCTGATATTTGGAATGCATGTGTCTCTACTTCTACTTGTGTCTCTAGTTCTCTCTGAATTGTATTAATTACAGTAGCATGCACAACTCAGATATACAATCTTCTTCTTTTTTTTTCTTTTAGAGATCATGCCACTTGCCAGACACTCAATGGCAACTCCGGGCTGTTGGCGTCTTGTGATGTGAATTACAATCAAGACCGACGCTGCCCGTCCCCAATCTTCTGTGTCACCTCAGCATTATCTAGGCACTTGAGCCGTAACGGAGCTCACTCACAGCCTGCTGTGAGGCGTGAGGAGCCCTTGAGATGCTGATTGTGTGAAAGACAATCTCCACCAGATCGGAGGTGGATGAAAGCACGGAAGGAAGATAGGGGGATGGGGCTGCAAAACCTACAACTCCCAGTGAACAGCTAACAGATGCTATAGTGATGGGAAGTTGGGAACCCAGCAATAAAGTAGAACGATCACCTGTGGCAGTAGGTGGTGGACAAACCATAGACTTGTAACAAGTCAGTCTCTAAACACTTTGTTCAGACTAGAGACTGGTGATCGTCGTTGTGAATGGAAACAATTACTGGTAGATTTAAAAAGAAAATGCATTGCAGAAACAATCCATAGACATTTGTGGCCAGTCTTTCATATTAGGAAGGATTTGTCTCCAATCATCTTCCCAACATCAGACAAGACAAACCACAGCAATTAAATTAATACTAAATACTAACGGTAAGTGAGGTGAGGGGAAACCGGTTGGCCAACATGTGTGCCACATGGGAAATGGAATAGACCTAATCGTGAATGTCAACTCAGCAGTCAACTCAGCTCATGTGTCGCACATCGTCTCCTTGCGTTTTGCCTTGTGAAAAGTGACACAAAAAGTGATCATGATACACTGCAAGACCAGCACAGATGAGGCAATGTGTGGACACTGGACACCCAGACGCTGAATCGAGCGATGCATGTGAAGTGCTAGCAGCCAGGATCTTTTCTAAGAATGACACGCTCCAGCATGTCGCTTTGTGAGGCACCATGACTCGCCCAGAGATACTCTGACACTCGGCTGAACCCCGCCCCCACACACACACACACACACACACACACACACAAACAAACACACACACACACACCCCCATTCCAACCTCTTGGCAGGGCATGTGTGCTCCCAGCAGCAGCAGTTGTAGTGGAAGGCGTTTTGGAGCACTGTTCTGCATGCTGCCGCCTAATGAAGACATTCTGAAGACTGGAGGAGTGGAGGTACACATTAAAATCATCAGTGTTCATTTAACCCCAAGAGGGAATGTAAGCGGATGGACCCGTATAGCATGAATTAACAGAGAAGATTTTACTGTGTACTCTCTAAGGTGTACATCTCAGTCTGTCTCACAGACTGAGATGCACACACACACACACAGCTCCTTCGTTTTACCCTTATTTCCCCCCTGCCCCTCCCTTGCCATCAGCAGTCTCACGCAGACACAACGGTGAGCTTCTGAGAGGCCTCGCCCCAACGGCCCGATCCCGTTTACTACAGTGCCTGTCACCGCATGGTAACCGCGATCCGCTCTCAGGGAGCCTTTGTTTCACCTGTTTCAGCCTAACGTGAGATCGATTCACCGCAATCCAACTCCAATATCCTCCACATCCCCCTTCTATCCATCTCTCTGGTTCTCACGGTGTCTGCCTCTAAAGCCTCTCACATAAACAGAAGTGCTTTAATTTCACTTTGCGGTTAATGGAATATATGATTATATGTGCGCCGCACATGAACCTGAGAAATACTACACTTTAAAACATGCACGCACACACACGCACATGCACCCGCCCCCACCCCCGCACACAGAACACACACACACACACACACACACACACAGTATTTGCCCATAAGAATACACAAAATTCTACATACATACAGAAAAGCCAAGATGCTTGAAAGTGACGTCACTTTGGTGGCAATCAAATAAATTCACTATAGCAGCATGCATGAACCAGTGTGCAGGCTCTACTTTTTTGTCGTTCTATATGAACAAATCTGTGTTGTCTCTATGCAGTCCCCTATAGCATTAACATTTACTCCTGGGTTAATCTACTCTTACATCAGTTCTGGACAGATGGCTTTGAAGTTTGAACTATTAGACAAACCTTCCCGTGACTTTGTATGACCCGTTAACACAGACTACACAGTCCAAGTCCAAAGAGACGCATCTTTTACAGACGCCGACAGCTCCTACACACCATCCTTCAGAGGTTGGCTTTGAACTAACTGACGGCTTCAGTTGTACTCCCTTCATATTATGTCTCCAGAAAATGGATTATTTCATTGAGAATGTCCAGAGATTATACACGCCACTAGCTTTGTGATGTGATGGGGCTAAGCAGACGAGGCAACTAAACGCTAGAGCTGTGATTGTCTGAGGAGTCAACAGCAGAATTACTTCTATATGGACTCCAGTATAGAGTCGATAGTACAGTATCAATTAGACTCCATATAAAAAGTGAATATCATAAAGTAAAGTACAAAGTCAGTTGATGGTTATGGGTGTTTGTTTAGTAACTACCATATATTATGAGAAAAAGGGAACCATGTGCGTTTGAGATGTCATGGATGTGGTTTATGGATGTTTTACGTTATGTGTGTGAGCGGGATTACATTGTAAATATATTTGTTGTACTTTGATATGAAGCATGTCAAATTTACATTGTATAAAATGTGCTAAACAATTTACTTGACCTGGCCTGACAGAACTGCATGTAACAAATGAGGACCGACGTGGAGGCGTTTAATTAACACCGGAGGAAACGCACAAAGGAAAAGAATGTCATACCGCCAAGATAAAGCACGCCCTCAATGTAGCTTCTAATTAACTACAGGGACAGAAAGAATGTGCTTGAAACAACACAAGCCCTCACCACCTCAATCAAGACCATGTACATCCTAATTGGTTACTGTATAATGCGCGACACGGTGACCCCACATGACCAGACGCCATCTATGATACAAACAAGGCATACTTTAAACACCTCTGCCTCAACAAAGAGCAGTGTCATCATCATTATCAGGGATCTGTCACGCACACGCACACACACACAAAATTATTAGATGACAAGCAGAGGAAAAAGATAGGAACACAACAGCTGATAAAAACTGGCTAAACTGGATTTACTACTACTACACAGTACACACACACACACACACACACACACACACACACACACACACACACACACACACACACACACACACACACACACACACACACACACACACACACACACACACTTCATCAGTACATTTATGTAAACAAATGTGCGCACACAAGTACACACATGCCCACAGAAGAAAACACCTACAGTATGTACATTTACATGCTAACATAAAATTGCCGGTGCAGTGTGCACACACACACACACGCACAGTCGCACACTCACAGAGCAAAAGGCTCTACCAGGTAAGGTTAGCGGCCATTGTAAATCACCCAGTTGTTTGTATTTCCATACATTTTAAGCAGCTCGTTTACAACGGTTCAAATTTGTGGTGATCTTAGTTAAACACCATGATTCAGTGAAGCACATACAGTATGGCCAGATAACCTGTGACACAATTGATTTTGTGTGGCTCTCATGCAGATGAAAAAAAAAATACTACGAAAGCAGAGCCGACTGTACAAGACTGTACAAGACTGACAATGTGTTTTCATTAAAAAGGTGTTTCTCCTCTTGTCGTCCATTAGAAGCTGTGAATGAAGTGCCACTTGGCTCAGTGATCGTTGAGGAATGGGTGTAGTTATACCATACGGCAGCCAGGGGGCTAGTGATACATACTCGTGATGGGTAACAAGTTATTTTTATAATGGAAAAAGAGAAGCTAAATTTGCAGGCTGATTTTCATCAGCATAACAGGAGAGGAGAGGAGAGGAGAGGAGAGGAGGGGAGAGGAGAGGAGAGGAGAGGAGAGGAGAGGAGAGGAGAGGAGAGGCAGGTGTGAAACAGCTGCTCTCTCTGATCTCACTTGCTATGTAACCATGGCACCTGTGCGTGCATAGATGCATGTGGATTCAGCTACTGACACATTACAACCAACATCTATCCATCTTCATTTTCTCAGCAGTGGAGAACAAAACTTGACATAACAAAAGACTACGAAGTCAGTCAGTAAGTCAGTCTTGCAGATCCAGGTGGCCCATAGGGCAGGAGTTTACCTCCTGTTTCTGTAGCGTGAAGCAGCTTCACGGGCCTCACTCACACCTAAGACACACGCAAGACACACTTCTGTCCTGTGTCTCGTATTTCGAGGTCAGGCCTAAATGGGATAAAGGAATCTCAGGAAAGCTCTGCCCCCTCTCGAAAACACACGGCACAGAGACCTTTATATGTCTATGAGGGCAAGTGCTACGGCAAGTGCTACGGGCTAAGATGGAGTCTGAAGAGGTGAGCTTTCAATCTAAGGCAGAAGATTGGGAGTGAGTCTGCTCTGCATGTCTGATTGCAATGGGAAGTGCATTCCATAGTTTTGGAGCCAGAAGGGAGAAGAGTCTGGGACGTGTGTGGACAGTGTTTTTAGTTAATGTACTTCCAGCTTCCCTGTGTTTGTTGGCAGGGGGATTTGTAGGCTCCGATCAGACTTGCAAGATATGGGGGTGCCATACCTTTGGTTGCTTTGAAGGCCAGAATCAGAGTTTTGTACTCTGTGCGGGCAGTGGCCGGATGCTATACTTTAGGTATATTCTGAATTCTGAATTCTGATGATACTTTTGTACTTTTACTCAAGTAAAAGTTAGATACAGGAATTTTACTTATGTACTTCTTCCACCACTGCTGATCAGACACCACATGTTATGGAAATCTGCCAGTCTCGAATTTGACCATGTCATTCTGACTTTAACCAATACCCTGACAGGGTGGAGAGTACTAGAGAGTGACAAGGTGAGAAGCCATATATGAGGTTCACAATTCACATCACATGAGCCCTTACTGGCATAGGTCCCACTAGTACAAAATCCCTGTTTCCAGTTGTAAATGTCTTGGTAAACAATCAACAAGACCAAAGGGCAGTGTGAACGGTTGAACACCACTCACTCATTTTAAAAAGAACAATATAGCAAAGACCTGAGGCAGATTCTACAAATCATCTCTGTCGGGTGGAAATCTCATTGTCCATCATATGTCCAAAACTCATACTTTTCAGCATTCAAATTCCAAAACAGCAAAAGTAGCAGATTGACAAGCTCAAAGCGCGGGGCTTCGAGCTTGTGGATCTGTTACTTAATTTTGTGTGGAGCTGTAGTATGATAATGTAAGGTGTTAATTTACGAAAGAGTTAAAATATGGAGCATTCCAAGTTTAAAAGGGCTACAGTCGCTATTGCCATTTCATATCTCTGAACCAAAAAGGCAGCATTCCAAAAGAGGCGCTTTTCTTGACAGTCAATACTGTGACTGCATTCTGTGGTTAACACAACGCGTCTTGCCAGCTCACACCATGTCTCACTGACACACACACACACACACACACACACACACACACACACACACACACACACACTTCAATGTTCAACAAGTGACTCAGGTGTAGTCACTTCCATGAGCACTGCTCCCACAGGAAGTAATAGATAGACTCAGCCCCGGGGGATTGTGGGAGGTTTACAGTTAGTGAAGCAGGCGGGGCGTTGATATGTGAGGATATTGAGCTGCCGCTGACACGTACACGCATGCTTCCAGGCACGATGACAGGCACACTGTTGCATACCAAATAGACCCTGTTGCATACCAAATAGACCCTGCAATAGTTGCGCGCACACAGTCACACACACACACACACACACACACACACACACACACACACACACACACATCAAAGGAGACCCCTTTGGGAGAGACATAGTCGTGCTGTTGCCAACAGCCTGTAGTGATTAAAGCGAGTCGATAGAGCTCAGCATCAGTAAAACAAACCAGGTGAAAGAAGCATTCGACGCTTTGCTGCAAGAATACAAGAAATCCAGACGACATACAACCACAGTCAAGTGAGAGAGGAAAAGGTGGGCCACGTTGCTTGTGAGCCTGTCCTGCAACCACAACATCTCAATTAAGTTTGATACCCACAACAGCTAATGTGCTGTTCAACAATTCAATTCAATGGAGCTTCATTGGCATAGGAAAACATACGTTTACGTCAATGTAAAACACCTACTGTATGTGTGTTTTGTAAGACACTGAGCAATCCAATGACCAAGTTCCAAGTTCTACTCTGGATTGCAAATGTAATGTAGGATGACAATTAATATACAAGTAATAAACTCTCTCTCTCTCTTACACATACACACTCACCCTGTCTTTATCGTCTGCGACGTCACAAAGCACGTCATCCACGTCCAGAATGCCTCCGTCTCCATGCTCCAACCTGTGGACCTGGATCCAGTACCCCGGGTCCTGAGAGACAGACAGATAAACACATTAGTTCAGAATGCCTCCATCTCCATGCTCCAACCTGTGGACCTGGATCCAGTACCCCGGGTCCTGAGAGACAGACAGATAAACACATTAGTTCAGAATGCCTCCATCTCCATGCTCCAACCTGTGGACCTGGATCCAGTACCCCGGGTCCTGGGAGAGACAGACAGATAAACACATCAGTTCAGCAGTAATCAATATTGTCCCGAAGGATTTATATTCTCTATGCTATAGAAACAGGACCGTCATCTAGACTCAGTCTAGGTGAGAGAGGTGTCTCTCTATTGTAGCATGTCCATTTTTTTAGGTCTTTTAGTAGGTCTTCATTAGGCAAAATCATTTGCATGATGAAGACCTCTTTCTTTCTTCCACCTTTATTTATTCATATATGGTCGAAAAGTTGCGCCATTAAATAAATTCACTTTTTGATGAAAACGTTTTGACGTTTTCTCCTTGATATTTGCCTTGATGTCACCTGACCTAAATACAGGTACAACAATCTTGCACACAATCTTCTCTGTGAAATACATTGTGAGTGCAAATTGCAATCACTCTGCGATTCAACTAAACATAAAAAGACTCCAATAAGGTCTATAGGCTTTAAACATTATTATGTCAATATTGCATGCAGCCCTTGTAGCAACAATTATTTCATATTAGCAGTCCAATGGAATGGAACTGTCAGCCAGTGCCAATTAAATCACTTTAATGAGCTGATCTGACCTAATCCTTCTCATCCTGTGGTATGTAATGTGGCAGGACATGACATGGTTGTGCTAATCTGGTTGTGCTAATCATTCGGCTGGACTTGCATTTGGATCAAACATTGACCAGTGCATTGTGATATACTGTATGTTGGGACACACAGTGTAGAAGTGCCAGGTTTAGTCGATCTCACGTTCTCATCATCATCATCATCATGCTTAGCAGATCTACAAGATCAGAATGTGTCTCTCTGCAACACATTGAGAGTGTAACTAACTCAAGTTTAACAGTCTGTCTTTGCCCAGCTCATAAGCCACGCACGCCACAGCCACTGAAGCATGGCCCAGTCAAAAATCCAAGCCAGAGACTAACCACTGCACTCATTTAGCACGGACAGTACGTATATTCCTTCCTTCATAACCATGTTAGGAAAGAATCTGTCTCATCCTTTGCAATTCTCTCTCTCTCTCTCTCTCTCTCTCTCTCTCTCTCTCTCTCTCTCCTACTGTCTCTGCTTCCACTTTCTTTCTTTTCAACTATTCTTTTACCCCCTTCCAAACCATGGTGTGTGAAGGTCTGTGGTCGAATATGCTGTCATGCGCAGCTCCGTTGTAGTGAACTTTTCTACATTGCGGTTCACCAGCCAAAATGGCCCAAATCATGAGGGGAATGATTGTGTGGTATTTTCCTCCCCTCTGGGCTTATTAGAAAGGAAAATATGGCTGGTATATGTGGTATGTTCCCAAGAACAAAGAAGGAGTAAAAGAAGAAAATCAGAGAATTATGGTGTTTCCGTGTTACCAATCCTACTATAAATGCACCACGTCTGTCTGCCTGCGTGCGTGCATGCGTGTATGTATGGTTGTAATGCACGTAACTCGAGAACCGTTTGACCGTTTCACATTCGACACACGTTCCACATCCCCACAGGGAGTGCAGTGCCCGGTATCCAGTCGGTCGGACCCACGGTTCTCCAGAACCACCACAAAAGGCTCTGGTCAGGCTCTGCCAGTGGGCCTAATCAGCCTAAATCCCCTCCCCTCACCTCCAGCCTCTGCCTCAGCCAATTGATTGCCATGGCAACCACACACCTGCCAATTGATTACTTAATCAGTCAGTTTGCACTCTTCACACACAGGCAGACAGACAGATACAGAGATCTCCATGTGGGACACAGAGAGACAAAAATGGGTGCTATGACAACAGGTATTGCATACTACAGATATCTCCATATACAGTATGGGCACAAAAAGGACAACAGGTGCTTATGACAAGTTGACAACGGGAATTATTAAGTTGCATCGTTCTCAAGTAGGCCGGTGGCCGACGGGCACGTACAGGTCTAGTTCAATAATAATGAGCAGGCCATTAGCAGGTAATTATCTGGTAAATGTTCTAGAACTTTCAGAAGTTTTTGCACTGGAACAAACAAAATAATTGCGTCATTAATCATGGAGTCACAAACACAATTATTCATAACAACACAATATTCTATTAGTGTGCGTGTGTGACCCATGCGTGCGTGCGTACATGCATGCGTGGCACTGCGTGCATGCGTGCGTACATGCGTGGCAATGTGTGTGCGTGCGCGCGGTTTCCTGGATTTGAACCTTGTTCTCGTGGTCCTATTCAACCACAGGGTGTAAGTTTGTCAATGGAAGAATAGGGAGGGAGACCACCTCCAACCCACTGCAGATATGCCAATTATATTGTATTAGCATACTCAACCATACAGATGGGTCAAAGTAATTTTCTATTCACAGCGCAAAACATTCTGGATTGCAGCTTTAAGACAGGGCTACGCTGCCATAGTGCGTGACTGTGTATCTGCCGTGCAACCCACCACAGGGCCGATTTAGCAATTGTAGGAGAAGATGATAAAAATCAAGAATGACACAATTCTAAGCACTGAAAACCCATATATATATATATATATATATATATATATATATATATATATATATATATATATATATATATATATATATATATATATATATATATATATATATACACACACACACACACAGTACACACACAGGTTCTTATAACTGCCAAGGGTGCTGAACCTGAACTTTAACGTCAGCAGACCTGGAATCACCCCTGAGCATGAACCAGCAAAAAAACCCTCTTGAAATGTTGACATCAGTGTTGTAAAGTAACTAAGTACATTTACTGGTACAATGTGGTGAGGTATTTCCAATTCCCTGTAATTTTACTCCAACTCCACTAATACTTATACTTTTAGTGCAATTATATAAAAACTTTGCGACGCAATTCTTGTATTCCGGACTTTTACATAAGTAAAAAATGTGAGTACTTCTTCCAACACTGAGAAAGACCTGGAAGCTGTTTCAGAACACAAGTCCACCCTGAGCATGAACCAGCAAAATACCCAACTATTGAAATGTTGACACACTTGGAGTGTGTTTGCCATGGTCTCTGTCCAACACCAGACTACTTCCTCAGCAGGAAGATGTATACATGTGTTAGGGGGGAGTTGGGCAGTGTCGCGTCTTTTGGGCTTGTTTTCATAGACCTGGTTGCTTACAATATGTATCTAAATATCTAATTTACATAAATTTGGCAACATTGGAGATGTAATGGGGAATCAGCTAGCCAGACAGTGCGCCCACACAGTAAAAACAGATGCTGCAGCCGCGCACGAGCGTCATTTCCATCCCCCAGCGGTTTAAAAACCTGGAAGAGACGCCGGCTCTAAGCTGCATCTTGTATCTTCGTGACTCTACTGTGTGGGCGCACTGTGACACTGTCCAACATCTTACACAGTCTGGCTGCAGGCAAAGATTGGTGTACTTACTGTAGCACAGATCCAACTTGGAGTAAAGAATTTCATGAAATTATATGAAATAAGAGAAAAGCTAGGAGAAAGATCACTTTCACTGTTGTGCGCGCGCTCGCACACACACACACACACACACAAACTGTATGATGATTTGGGGTGTTACAGTACAATACAGTGACAGTACAGTACAGTAGAGGGACCCCCTGGGGACCCCCACACGGTCATTTCTCGACCGTTTCGGACGCGGGGCAGGGCGGCTCGACGAACCGGGCCGGCCCCCTGGCCGGCACCCTGGCCGCGTTCCTGTGGGTCTGGATGTTCCGGGGACCCCACATGGAGTTGCACCACTCACTTCACACGGGTGTGATTTTTACAGCTGTATTAGCAGTGATTTGACAGCTGAGCTTACAATATGAATTGGGTGGATTTAGCTTTTCTGGAGTCGTCCCTGGGGCTAAAACCAAGGCCTTGAACTGCCATAGACGACAAGTCCATGCTGGTTTGCAAGGGCCAGCGGGTTATGTTCTTCATCCACAACATCCCTGATTCCCTGGGAAGACACCACTGCTGCCAACTAATTATCAGCCTATAGGGGCAGGTCGATTTGTTACTAAAAATTGCTAAATTACATTGTGAATAAACAAAACAATTTAGGGGATGTAGCTGAGTGGTAGAGTGCATGCTTTGCCATGTATGAGGTCATTGGTTAAATGCCCAGCAGCATCTCTAGTTTTGGTGGCCGAGTGGGTAGAGAGGCCACACATTGGAAGGTCTCCTAATAGTTGGGATGATGCAGAGAACGAATTTCACAACCAAACGTACAGTGAGAGATACTGCACAGCAAATGGGATCTCAAATCATACATATGAACCTAACCTGTCCGTGAGGACTCACACGTTGTGGAATTCACTGTATGACCTGCGGGAAAGAAACAACTGTGGATGATGCGTGGAATCACTGGACTCTATAAGAAAACAGAGCACACTCCAAACAAGGAGGCCATTGTAAGGAAGCCAGACATATTAGCGTACAGTTAACAGCTGGGACAAGAGGATAGTGGGTTGATTGATACAACATTAATATAAGGTGCTCAGTCAACACTCAGCTCAACACTGCACTGTCAACACTGCAGCTCAATCTGTCTGCCACTAGATCAACAGTTCTACACAGCCTTTACTCTTACACAAACATTGCTATAGATTTTTTAATCCTGCGCATTTCACTTTTTTAGTTTCCTTCTATCATACTGGCTAATAAGAACATGCAGTTTGTGTTATTGTGTGGGGGACACTTCATAACAGTAGACGTAACTCCAGTGTTTGTTGCATACTACAGTATAAGTGGAAGGTTCAAAGACATGAGGATCCCCCCCATTCCCTTGCCCCAGACACGTTTATTCACTGAACCTTGCTAATCCACTAAATTGAAATGGCAGGGCACTTTCCCAGACCACAAAACGTTTATATACATGCTTTCATCCCTCACGTCCTCAATATATCTTCATCAATTATTAATCTTTATGACAGCGGAGACAATGGGCCGCCTCTGTCGTCCAATAATCACACAGGAACTGAAACCACAAGAACCTAAACATGTCTGACAAGTGCTGTACAGGCTTTGCGTAAGAGATGGCGTTTTGGAGAATGTTATGTTTTGGGTCTTTTTTTCCTTCCATGTCTTGGATGAGAAAGGGAGGGGTCTGTCTTTCACAGAGCAAAGCCTGGAGAGGAACAAGCGGCGCTCGAGGACGTTTTCATCAGCCACCTCCATAGAGATATTGCTGTCATAACACACGTCGAACCACAGACCACCCAGACAATGAAGAGACACAGTCAATGGTGTACTGGCAACTGTATCGCAGCTCGCTGCTGTCAGACGGAAACGTACAAACTTTACAAAAGGTCTGCTTGTTAGGACTTGAGAGACATAGCTCTTTTCTTTTGGTCACACGGACTGCCCATGTACCTTTTAAAGTCATCGAAGTTGCCAAGGAGTTACGAGGACTTCAAGGGACAGCAGCAACGCAGGGGAGTCGCGTCCAAGCTTTACTATGAAGCTTTACCCAACAAACCAAGTATGATGTACACTCACTATACTGTGACTGTGACTCATCCTAATAAATCACTGGCGTGTCAAAACAGCATCCAACATGAACCAGGCTCAGTCAATAAGGATCAAGGAGGAGAGTGTGCAGAGAAATCACACCTCTACTTTATCACTGTACACAATCACTCAAATAACTAATAATTATTTAAATATTAAGCTATATAATATATAATTGTTCCTCATAAAATAACAATACAATTTATTTGACTAACCCTAACACTAATTATTAAGTACTAAGTATTAAGTACTAAATACTAAGCAAACTGTAGTAACATTACATGAAAATAAAAATGGAAATGACATATACAGCCATTCATGTTAATGCAAGTTTTTTTTAAGCAGTTATAAACACTCGACTCTGAGGAAGACGCTTGTCCAAATGTCAGTCATCTGTCATCCCGACAAGTCACACTGTACGTGTGATGTGAAAAGGTACTGTATCCATCTACCCCATCAGACTGTGTGCGATGAACGGAGTCTACCCGTCACATTTGCAAACAAGAAAGATATTGATATGGGAAAATTTAGCAAAAGTAACCTATTTTAATATGATTATTTATATAATTCATAATAATCTACAAGCTCAAAACACATCGCGACACACATTTTTGGCAAATATGTTTTGGTGTAGAGTGAAAAAAGGGGGCCAACTTAAGTACAGACCCCAGTCAACAAAGTAGATGGGGTGTAAGTGGCTTTGTACTTGATTCTCTTACACGCTGTATAATGGGCTTAAGAGTTACAACTCTCGTTCACTTGTTTTCCCTTTTGTCTTGTCCCAGTAACCTGTTGAGTCACTTAAAGACTGCATTGATAACGCGAGTGACATCGACACCGCCAACAACTCGGCAGGTGTCGACTTATCAGATCCTGTAGAGAAAGAGAAGGGGCGAGAACAGAGGAGAGACTGTGTTCTCAAACAAACGTGCACATACAATACTTGTGTATACACAAGTTCGGGCACGCATGCATGCAGTTGCACACACACACACACACACACACAACAATAGCTGTACTCTGCCCATTGTCTCCATCTTTGTACTGGAGCAGGTAACCTGTTACAGACAAGACCGCACATAGACAACCGGTAGTTGTAAGTAGCTGGACCAAGAAGGGTTGAGACAAGGACAAATAGTGGGCAGAGAGGGTTTGCGAGTGCGTGTGTGCGTGTGTGTGTGTGTGTGTGTGTGTGAGGGATGTAGTGTCAGGGGTGAGTGTGTGTGAAAGGGAGAGTGTGTGTGTTGCGTTACGAGCATAGCACTAGCTTTGGCAAGTGCTGCCGTTCCCAGGGGGAGAGATTAGAGGCATCTCAAATGGCCAAACACAGCACAGGACTTCGTGGCGCAACGGTAGCGCGTCTGACTCCAGATCAGAAGGTTGCGTGTTCAAATCACGTCGGGGTCAATGTTTTTCATTAGGGAATTTTCTACAAAACCTGTCCTCCCGTCATCTTGTCACCATCAAGAGGATCGCGACAAGTCATTACTCATTACTAAACCAGACATATAAACTGACTGACAGCAAAATCATTGCAATTTATTTAATCTAGAGGAGCCATCAAACAAAGGCATCTTTGTAAACTGAGACAACATTCCTAAGCATAGTAAAACAATTCGGTGTCAAAAGCTGTGTCTCTGTGTCAGTCAAATATATATATTAACACATCAAACTGATACAGATGTACAGGTAGATAGCTCACTGCATTGCATCCAGTCGTGGGAAAATGTTATTTTAGGTTTTGTTGAATTATCTGTGGATTTCAGCGACCCAACCCATTTCTTAACCACTTCTTAAACCTTTGTCGACCGGCGTCCCCCCAGGGGTCTATAATTGGTCCGCTCCTTTGTTCCCCTCTACACCGAATCTTGGCGCTGAAAATAGCTGATCTACAAGCTCACACGATTTTAATTTCCATATTTTCAATGAAGCGCTTCATTGGGATCCAAAACAATTGCCGTAGTCCCACAGACTCCATTTATGAGCCCAGAAAAGTCTACAATTAAATGTGGAGAATCATATACCAGTAATAAGTATGTGATAACAATAATGTGAGCAGGGGCGGTATTGCAGTCGCCATACCGCACTGTTGTTACGAAAAGAGTCAGAAGGCTCTCTGTTTACGGAGCAATCTTCGTTCCCACTCTCACCTATGGTCATGAAGTGTGGGTCATGACTGAAAGAATAAGGTAGCGAATCCAAGCGGCCAAAATGAGTTTTCTTCGACGGGAAACCGGGAAAGCAAAGCATCCGTGTCATTTTAGATATATTTTTTTAACAATTTTTTAAATATCTTGAAAGTGTGAGAACTACTGATTTAGAAGGCATTTGTAGAATTGTAGAAAATGTTTGATTTGCCAATCTGTAGAACAGATAACAATATCTTCAACAACATCAAAGCTGGGGGACCATAGAGAAGATGGTTAAAGACAGAAGTGGGGAAACTTTGTTGCTGCCCATATGCGCCAGCTGGCATAATGGGGATAAGAAAGTAAGTAAGAACAGAACCAGTGTCCAAACTGTCAGACTTTCACTGTCTGACACCAGAGATCAGACACCGCCATTAAGAGTGTGACCTCTGACCTTTGAGAGTATGGGGCTTGCCCCTGGCTGTGAATCACCTCTACAACACTGTGGTTCACTTTTCAACCCCCTATGTTTAGAGTTCACTGTCTCAGCAGCACCATAATGCCTGTGACATATAGCATGCACACACTCGTGTGTGTGTGTGCGTGTGTGTGTGTGTTTAATGTCTCCCCAGTTGGTCTTAAACACTGGTGTCTGATTCCATCATGCACACACGCTCACACGCGCACACACACACACACACACACACACACACACACACACACACACACACACACACACACACACACACACACACACACACCCCATCCTCCTACGAGCCACTTTATCTTAGCCAAGAGGTTCACAACCACTATCAGACTAAAGTAGCCTAATGTAAATACTTAATACTGATAGCATAAAACTTTAAAGCCAGTAGCAGCAGGCTACCAGAAGGTCTTGTGTAGTACAATCTGGCCTGAACAGCAATGTGTGTTTCTTCCACTCACTGTTTCAAGCACTGTTTCATATTCTCCTTACAAATATTCTTCCTTTTTCCGGCAAATTTTAAAACAATGATTCGTGGATTAATATTTACCGTTACATTATGTCTGTGATGTTATTGTAGGTCGTCGTTGTGCGACCTACAATAACATTGATACAATGACCTTGATAATGGTGGTGACTTTAGTCAACATTATGAGTCACAAATCCATTTCACTAATCACTAAGTACTAATTTCTTACAATACTTTGTGGTCAAACATTTCATTTCATTTCAACATTTCAGCCATGACACATGCCCAAAACAGTGCGTGTGTGTGCATGTGAATGAATGGTGGATATAGTGGGGGGCATACGTTAGTCCGACATACGAGATAAGACTCACCCGTGGCTTCCACATGCGTTTAGGGTTAGGGTTTGGGGTAGGGTGTCGGACTAATGCGGGTCGGACTGTTATTACTATCCACGGGTGCATATCTAAATTGGTCCGACGTACTATCAAGAAGCCTGGCAAAGCTCAACTGACCTCTTTCTTACCTCCAGTTCCTGGGATTTCTCTAGTCAGACTCAGAGTTGGAAAAAAAGTAGGCCGGCATATTCAATGAACAAATCTGCATTGTCTCATCTCTGCCGGAGACAATGTTTAATGCTCATTAAAACAATGAATTATTTCTCATTTTACTTTAGCTCAGATTCATTAGTATTCTACGTTAAAAGTTAATTATTATGAGCCTCACACTCTGGTGTGCGTGGGCCCACATGCATTACCAGATCATAATAAGTGCCTCTTAGACCCTATTGCAGTTCAGTCCTCAGAGACAAAGTCACCTCCAGGGTTCTTACATTATTGATGTTCCTGCCTGCCCTGGGTATTAGCCTGCAGAATACAACATGAAGAGAAATATGACACCTGGCTGCACGCATACAGTACAAGCACAAGTACAATAACCACAGCACAGTATGTCCACAGAAAAATATTACTGGGACACATAGCCATTATGTACACGAACGTGTACACTATGCACAACAAAAGAAATGGCACAACTATTTATATTGCAGCTATTGCTCTATTCATAAGAGGCTATAACAACTGAGATGAAATAGAGAGCCACTCGAACCCGTGGACAGAAACAGCCTGTCGGTTGGTGGTTTAACGACCGCCAAAATGTACGTGCACCCGTACCGTCCTCACCAGCAGATCAGATCAGAAGGTTGCGTGTTCAAATCACGTCAGGGTCAATACATGTATTTGTTAGTTTTAAGATGAGCGTACAGTAAAATGTATAAGTCAGAAAAATGCCTTCACCACAGTGGCAGAAAACACTATGTGACTCTGTGGCGCAACGGTAGCGCGTCTGACTCCAGATCAGAAGGTTGCGTGTTCAAATCACGTCAGGGTCAATACATGTATTTGTTAGTTTTAAGATGAGTTTACAGTAAAATGTATAAGTCAGAAAAATGCCTTCGCCACAGTGGCAGAAAAACACTACCGGTATGTGACTCTGTGGCGCAACGGTAGCGCGTCTGACTCCAGATCAGAAGGTTGCGTGTTCAAATCACGTCAGGGTCAATACATGTATTTGTTAGTTTTAAGATGAGTTTACAGTAAAATGTATAAGTCAGAAAAATGCCTTCGCCACAGTGGCAGAAAAACACTATGTGACTCTGTGGCGCAACGGTAGCGCGTCTGACTCCAGATCAGAAGGTTGCGTGTTCAAATCACGTCAGGGTCAATACATGTATTTGTTAGTTTTAAGATGAGCGTACAGTAAAATGTATAAGTCAGAAAAATGGCTTCACCACAGTGGCAGAAAAACACTATGTGACTCTGGAGCAACGGTAGTGCGTCTGAGTCTAGATCAGAAGGTTGCGTGTTCAAATCACGTCAGGGTCAATACATGTATTTGTTAGTTTTAAGATGAGCGTACACTCCGTACAGTAAAATGTATAAGTCAGAAAAATGCCTTCACCACAGTGGCAGAAAACACTATGTGACTCTGTGGCGCAACGGTAGCGCGTCTGACTCCAGATCAGAAGGTTGCGTGTTCAAATCACGTCAGGGTCAATACATGTATTTGTTAGTTTTAAGATGAGTTTACAGTAAAATGTATAAGTCAGAAAAATGCCTTCGCCACAGTGGCAGAAAAACACTACCGGTATGTGACTCTGTGGCGCAACGGTAGCGCGTCTGACTCCAGATCAGAAGGTTGCGTGTTCAAATCACGTCAGGGTCAATACATGTATTTGTTAGTTTTAAGATGAGTTTACAGTAAAATGTATAAGTCCGAAAAATGCCTTCGCCACAGTGGCAGAAAAACACTATGTGACTCTGTGGCGCAACGGTAGCGCGTCTGACTCCAGATCAGAAGGTTGCGTGTTCAAATCACGTCAGGGTCAATACATGTATTTGTTAGTTTTAAGATGAGTTTACAGTAAAATGTATAAGTCAGAAAAATGCCTTCGCCACAGTGGCAGAAAAACACTACCGGTATGTGACTCTGTGGCGCAACGGTAGCGCGTCTGACTCCAGATCAGAAGGTTGCGTGTTCAAATCACGTCAGGGTCAATACATGTATTTGTTAGTTTTAAGATGAGTTTACAGTAAAATGTATAAGTCAGAAAAATGCCTTCGCCACAGTGGCAGAAAAACACTATGTGACTCTGTGGCGCAACGGTAGCGCGTCTGACTCCAGATCAGAAGGTTGCGTGTTCAAATCACGTCAGGGTCAATACATGTATTTGTTAGTTTTAAGATGAGTTTACAGTAAAATGTATAAGTCAGAAAAATGCCTTCGCCACAGTGGCAGAAAAACACTACCGGTATGTGACTCTGTGGCGCAACGGTAGCGCGTCTGACTCCAGATCAGAAGGTTGCGTGTTCAAATCACGTCAGGGTCAATACATGTATTTGTTAGTTTTAAGATGAGTTTACAGTAAAATGTATAAGTCAGAAAAATGCCTTCGCCACAGTGGCAGAAAAACACTATGTGACTCTGTGGCGCAACGGTAGCGCGTCTGACTCCAGATCAGAAGGTTGCGTGTTCAAATCACGTCAGGGTCAA
>NC_137882.1:19980413-20109045 GCF_963924005.1 Protomyctophum bolini
AAGATGAGTTTACAGTAAAATGTATAAGTCAGAAAAATGCCTTCGCCACAGTGGCAGAAAAACACTACCGGTATGTGACTCTGTGGCGCAACGGTAGCGCGTCTGACTCCAGATCAGAAGGTTGCGTGTTCAAATCACGTCAGGGTCAATACATGTATTTGTTAGTTTTAAGATGAGTTTACAGTAAAATGTATAAGTCAGAAAAATGCCTTCGCCACAGTGGCAGAAAAACACTATGTGACTCTGTGGCGCAACGGTAGCGCGTCTGACTCCAGATCAGAAGGTTGCGTGTTCAAATCACGTCAGGGTCAATACATGTATTTGTTAGTTTTAAGATGAGTTTACAGTAAAATGTATAAGTCAGAAAAATGCCTTCGCCACAGTGGCAGAAAAACACTACCGGTATGTGACTCTGTGGCGCAACGGTAGCGCGTCTGACTCCAGATCAGAAGGTTGCGTGTTCAAATCACGTCAGGGTCAATACATGTATTTGTTAGTTTTAAGATGAGTTTACAGTAAAATGTATAAGTCAGAAAAATGCCTTCGCCACAGTGGCAGAAAAACACTATGTGACTCTGTGGCGCAACGGTAGCGCGTCTGACTCCAGATCAGAAGGTTGCGTGTTCAAATCACGTCAGGGTCAATACATGTATTTGTTAGTTTTAAGATGAGTTTACAGTAAAATGTATAAGTCAGAAAAATGCCTTCGCCACAGTGGCAGAAAAACACTACCGGTATGTGACTCTGTGGCGCAACGGTAGCGCGTCTGACTCCAGATCAGAAGGTTGCGTGTTCAAATCACGTCAGGGTCAATACATGTATTTGTTAGTTTTAAGATGAGTTTACAGTAAAATGTATAAGTCAGAAAAATGCCTTCGCCACAGTGGCAGAAAAACACTATGTGACTCTGTGGCGCAACGGTAGCGCGTCTGACTCCAGATCAGAAGGTTGCGTGTTCAAATCACGTCAGGGTCAATACATGTATTTGTTAGTTTTAAGATGAGTTTACAGTAAAATGTATAAGTCAGAAAAATGCCTTCGCCACAGTGGCAGAAAAACACTACCGGTATGTGACTCTGTGGCGCAACGGTAGCGCGTCTGACTCCAGATCAGAAGGTTGCGTGTTCAAATCACGTCAGGGTCAATACATGTATTTGTTAGTTTTAAGATGAGTTTACAGTAAAATGTATAAGTCAGAAAAATGCCTTCGCCACAGTGGCAGAAAAACACTATGTGACTCTGTGGCGCAACGGTAGCGCGTCTGACTCCAGATCAGAAGGTTGCGTGTTCAAATCACGTCAGGGTCAATACATGTATTTGTTAGTTTTAAGATGAGTTTACAGTAAAATGTATAAGTCAGAAAAATGCCTTCGCCACAGTGGCAGAAAAACACTACCGGTATGTGACTCTGTGGCGCAACGGTAGCGCGTCTGACTCCAGATCAGAACGTTGCGTGTTCAAATCACGTCAGGGTCAATACATGTATTTGTTAGTTTTAAGATGAGTTTACAGTAAAATGTATAAGTCAGAAAAATGCCTTCGCCACAGTGGCAGAAAAACACTATGTGACTCTGTGGCGCAACGGTAGCGCGTCTGACTCCAGATCAGAAGGTTGCGTGTTCAAATCACGTCAGGGTCAATACATGTATTTGTTAGTTTTAAGATGAGTTTACAGTAAAATGTATAAGTCAGAAAAATGCCTTCGCCACAGTGGCAGAAAAACACTACCGGTATGTGACTCTGTGGCGCAACGGTAGCGCGTCTGACTCCAGATCAGAAGGTTGCGTGTTCAAATCACGTCAGGGTCAATACATGTATTTGTTAGTTTTAAGATGAGTTTACAGTAAAATGTATAAGTCAGAAAAATGCCTTCGCCACAGTGGCAGAAAAACACTATGTGACTCTGTGGCGCAACGGTAGCGCGTCTGACTCCAGATCAGAAGGTTGCGTGTTCAAATCACGTCAGGGTCAATACATGTATTTGTTAGTTTTAAGATGAGTTTACAGTAAAATGTATAAGTCAGAAAAATGCCTTCGCCACAGTGGCAGAAAAACACTACCGGTATGTGACTCTGTGGCGCAACGGTAGCGCGTCTGACTCCAGATCAGAAGGTTGCGTGTTCAAATCACGTCAGGGTCAATACATGTATTTGTTAGTTTTAAGATGAGTTTACAGTAAAATGTATAAGTCAGAAAAATGCCTTCGCCACAGTGGCAGAAAAACACTATGTGACTCTGTGGCGCAACGGTAGCGCGTCTGACTCCAGATCAGAAGGTTGCGTGTTCAAATCACGTCAGGGTCAATACATGTATTTGTTAGTTTTAAGATGAGTTTACAGTAAAATGTATAAGTCAGAAAAATGCCTTCGCCACAGTGGCAGAAAAACACTACCGGTATGTGACTCTGTGGCGCAACGGTAGCGCGTCTGACTCCAGATCAGAAGGTTGCGTGTTCAAATCACGTCAGGGTCAATACATGTATTTGTTAGTTTTAAGATGAGTTTACAGTAAAATGTATAAGTCAGAAAAATGCCTTCGCCACAGTGGCAGAAAAACACTATGTGACTCTGTGGCGCAACGGTAGCGCGTCTGACTCCAGATCAGAAGGTTGCGTGTTCAAATCACGTCAGGGTCAATACATGTATTTGTTAGTTTTAAGATGAGTTTACAGTAAAATGTATAAGTCAGAAAAATGCCTTCGCCACAGTGGCAGAAAAACACTACCGGTATGTGACTCTGTGGCGCAACGGTAGCGCGTCTGACTCCAGATCAGAAGGTTGCGTGTTCAAATCACGTCAGGGTCAATACATGTATTTGTTAGTTTTAAGATGAGTTTACAGTAAAATGTATAAGTCAGAAAAATGCCTTCGCCACAGTGGCAGAAAAACACTATGTGACTCTGTGGCGCAACGGTAGCGCGTCTGACTCCAGATCAGAAGGTTGCGTGTTCAAATCACGTCAGGGTCAATACATGTATTTGTTAGTTTTAAGATGAGTTTACAGTAAAATGTATAAGTCAGAAAAATGCCTTCGCCACAGTGGCAGAAAAACACTACCGGTATGTGACTCTGTGGCGCAACGGTAGCGCGTCTGACTCCAGATCAGAAGGTTGCGTGTTCAAATCACGTCAGGGTCAATACATGTATTTGTTAGTTTTAAGATGAGTTTACAGTAAAATGTATAAGTCAGAAAAATGCCTTCGCCACAGTGGCAGAAAAACACTATGTGACTCTGTGGCGCAACGGTAGCGCGTCTGACTCCAGATCAGAAGGTTGCGTGTTCAAATCACGTCAGGGTCAATACATGTATTTGTTAGTTTTAAGATGAGTTTACAGTAAAATGTATAAGTCAGAAAAATGCCTTCGCCACAGTGGCAGAAAAACACTACCGGTATGTGACTCTGTGGCGCAACGGTAGCGCGTCTGACTCCAGATCAGAAGGTTGCGTGTTCAAATCACGTCAGGGTCAATACATGTATTTGTTAGTTTTAAGATGAGTTTACAGTAAAATGTATAAGTCAGAAAAATGCCTTCGCCACAGTGGCAGAAAAACACTATGTGACTCTGTGGCGCAACGGTAGCGCGTCTGACTCCAGATCAGAAGGTTGCGTGTTCAAATCACGTCAGGGTCAATACATGTATTTGTTAGTTTTAAGATGAGTTTACAGTAAAATGTATAAGTCAGAAAAATGCCTTCGCCACAGTGGCAGAAAAACACTACCGGTATGTGACTCTGTGGCGCAACGGTAGCGCGTCTGACTCCAGATCAGAACGTTGCGTGTTCAAATCACGTCAGGGTCAATACATGTATTTGTTAGTTTTAAGATGAGTTTACAGTAAAATGTATAAGTCAGAAAAATGCCTTCGCCACAGTGGCAGAAAAACACTATGTGACTCTGTGGCGCAACGGTAGCGCGTCTGACTCCAGATCAGAAGGTTGCGTGTTCAAATCACGTCAGGGTCAATACATGTATTTGTTAGTTTTAAGATGAGTTTACAGTAAAATGTATAAGTCAGAAAAATGCCTTCGCCACAGTGGCAGAAAAACACTACCGGTATGTGACTCTGTGGCGCAACGGTAGCGCGTCTGACTCCAGATCAGAAGGTTGCGTGTTCAAATCACGTCAGGGTCAATACATGTATTTGTTAGTTTTAAGATGAGTTTACAGTAAAATGTATAAGTCAGAAAAATGCCTTCGCCACAGTGGCAGAAAAACACTATGTGACTCTGTGGCGCAACGGTAGCGCGTCTGACTCCAGATCAGAAGGTTGCGTGTTCAAATCACGTCAGGGTCAATACATGTATTTGTTAGTTTTAAGATGAGTTTACAGTAAAATGTATAAGTCAGAAAAATGCCTTCGCCACAGTGGCAGAAAAACACTACCGGTATGTGACTCTGTGGCGCAACGGTAGCGCGTCTGACTCCAGATCAGAAGGTTGCGTGTTCAAATCACGTCAGGGTCAATACATGTATTTGTTAGTTTTAAGATGAGTTTACAGTAAAATGTATAAGTCAGAAAAATGCCTTCGCCACAGTGGCAGAAAAACACTATGTGACTCTGTGGCGCAACGGTAGCGCGTCTGACTCCAGATCAGAAGGTTGCGTGTTCAAATCACGTCAGGGTCAATACATGTATTTGTTAGTTTTAAGATGAGTTTACAGTAAAATGTATAAGTCAGAAAAATGCCTTCGCCACAGTGGCAGAAAAACACTACCGGTATGTGACTCTGTGGCGCAACGGTAGCGCGTCTGACTCCAGATCAGAAGGTTGCGTGTTCAAATCACGTCAGGGTCAATACATGTATTTGTTAGTTTTAAGATGAGTTTACAGTAAAATGTATAAGTCAGAAAAATGCCTTCGCCACAGTGGCAGAAAAACACTATGTGACTCTGTGGCGCAACGGTAGCGCGTCTGACTCCAGATCAGAAGGTTGCGTGTTCAAATCACGTCAGGGTCAATACATGTATTTGTTAGTTTTAAGATGAGTTTACAGTAAAATGTATAAGTCAGAAAAATGCCTTCGCCACAGTGGCAGAAAAACACTACCGGTATGTGACTCTGTGGCGCAACGGTAGCGCGTCTGACTCCAGATCAGAAGGTTGCGTGTTCAAATCACGTCAGGGTCAATACATGTATTTGTTAGTTTTAAGATGAGTTTACAGTAAAATGTATAAGTCAGAAAAATGCCTTCGCCACAGTGGCAGAAAAACACTATGTGACTCTGTGGCGCAACGGTAGCGCGTCTGACTCCAGATCAGAAGGTTGCGTGTTCAAATCACGTCAGGGTCAATACATGTATTTGTTAGTTTTAAGATGAGTTTACAGTAAAATGTATAAGTCAGAAAAATGCCTTCGCCACAGTGGCAGAAAAACACTACCGGTATGTGACTCTGTGGCGCAACGGTAGCGCGTCTGACTCCAGATCAGAAGGTTGCGTGTTCAAATCACGTCAGGGTCAATACATGTATTTGTTAGTTTTAAGATGAGTTTACAGTAAAATGTATAAGTCAGAAAAATGCCTTCGCCACAGTGGCAGAAAAACACTATGTGACTCTGTGGCGCAACGGTAGCGCGTCTGACTCCAGATCAGAAGGTTGCGTGTTCAAATCACGTCAGGGTCAATACATGTATTTGTTAGTTTTAAGATGAGTTTACAGTAAAATGTATAAGTCAGAAAAATGCCTTCGCCACAGTGGCAGAAAAACACTACCGGTATGTGACTCTGTGGCGCAACGGTAGCGCGTCTGACTCCAGATCAGAAGGTTGCGTGTTCAAATCACGTCAGGGTCAATACATGTATTTGTTAGTTTTAAGATGAGTTTACAGTAAAATGTATAAGTCAGAAAAATGCCTTCGCCACAGTGGCAGAAAAACACTATGTGACTCTGTGGCGCAACGGTAGCGCGTCTGACTCCAGATCAGAAGGTTGCGTGTTCAAATCACGTCAGGGTCAATACATGTATTTGTTAGTTTTAAGATGAGTTTACAGTAAAATGTATAAGTCAGAAAAATGCCTTCGCCACAGTGGCAGAAAAACACTACCGGTATGTGACTCTGTGGCGCAACGGTAGCGCGTCTGACTCCAGATCAGAAGGTTGCGTGTTCAAATCACGTCAGGGTCAATACATGTATTTGTTAGTTTTAAGATGAGTTTACAGTAAAATGTATAAGTCAGAAAAATGCCTTCGCCACAGTGGCAGAAAAACACTATGTGACTCTGTGGCGCAACGGTAGCGCGTCTGACTCCAGATCAGAAGGTTGCGTGTTCAAATCACGTCAGGGTCAATACATGTATTTGTTAGTTTTAAGATGAGTTTACAGTAAAATGTATAAGTCAGAAAAATGCCTTCGCCACAGTGGCAGAAAAACACTACCGGTATGTGACTCTGTGGCGCAACGGTAGCGCGTCTGACTCCAGATCAGAAGGTTGCGTGTTCAAATCACGTCAGGGTCAATACATGTATTTGTTAGTTTTAAGATGAGTTTACAGTAAAATGTATAAGTCAGAAAAATGCCTTCGCCACAGTGGCAGAAAAACACTATGTGACTCTGTGGCGCAACGGTAGCGCGTCTGACTCCAGATCAGAAGGTTGCGTGTTCAAATCACGTCAGGGTCAATACATGTATTTGTTAGTTTTAAGATGAGTTTACAGTAAAATGTATAAGTCAGAAAAATGCCTTCGCCACAGTGGCAGAAAAACACTACCGGTATGTGACTCTGTGGCGCAACGGTAGCGCGTCTGACTCCAGATCAGAAGGTTGCGTGTTCAAATCACGTCAGGGTCAATACATGTATTTGTTAGTTTTAAGATGAGTTTACAGTAAAATGTATAAGTCAGAAAAATGCCTTCGCCACAGTGGCAGAAAAACACTATGTGACTCTGTGGCGCAACGGTAGCGCGTCTGACTCCAGATCAGAAGGTTGCGTGTTCAAATCACGTCAGGGTCAATACATGTATTTGTTAGTTTTAAGATGAGCGTACAGTAAAATGTATAAGTCAGAAAAATGGCTTCACCACAGTGGCAGAAAAACACTATGTGACTCTGGAGCAACGGTAGTGCGTCTGAGTCTAGATCAGAAGGTTGCGTGTTCAAATCACGTCAGGGTCAATACATGTATTTGTTAGTTTTAAGATGAGCGTACACTCCGTACAGTAAAATGTATAAGTCAGAAAAATGCCTTCACCACAGTGGCAGAAAACACTATGTGACTCTGTGGCGCAACGGTAGCGCGTCTGACTCCAGATCAGAAGGTTGCGTGTTCAAATCACGTCAGGGTCAATACATGTATTTGTTAGTTTTAAGATGAGTTTACAGTAAAATGTATAAGTCCGAAAAATGCCTTCGCCACAGTGGCAGAAAAACACTACCGGTATGTGACTCTGTGGCGCAACGGTAGCGCGTCTGACTCCAGATCAGAAGGTTGCGTGTTCAAATCACGTCAGGGTCAATACATGTATTTGTTAGTTTTAAGATGAGTTTACAGTAAAATGTATAAGTCAGAAAAATGCCTTCGCCACAGTGGCAGAAAAACACTATGTGACTCTGTGGCGCAACGGTAGCGCGTCTGACTCCAGATCAGAAGGTTGCGTGTTCAAATCACGTCAGGGTCAATACATGTATTTGTTAGTTT
Source organism: Protomyctophum bolini (assembly GCF_963924005.1). NCBI lineage: Eukaryota > Metazoa > Chordata > Actinopteri > Myctophiformes > Myctophidae > Protomyctophum > Protomyctophum bolini. Next base: position 19,988,049 of record NC_137882.1, read on the forward strand.
TAAGATGAGTTTACAGTAAAATGTATAAGTCAGAAAAATGCCTTCGCCACAGTGGCAGAAAAACACTACCGGTATGTGACTCTGTGGCGCAACGGTAGCGCGTCTGACTCCAGATCAGAAGGTTGCGTGTTCAAATCACGTCAGGGTCAATACATGTATTTGTTAGTTTTAAGATGAGTTTACAGTAAAATGTATAAGTCAGAAAAATGCCTTCGCCACAGTGGCAGAAAAACACTATGTGACTCTGTGGCGCAACGGTAGCGCGTCTGACTCCAGATCAGAAGGTTGCGTGTTCAAATCACGTCAGGGTCAATACATGTATTTGTTAGTTTTAAGATGAGTTTACAGTAAAATGTATAAGTCAGAAAAATGCCTTCGCCACAGTGGCAGAAAAACACTACCGGTATGTGACTCTGTGGCGCAACGGTAGCGCGTCTGACTCCAGATCAGAAGGTTGCGTGTTCAAATCACGTCAGGGTCAATACATGTATTTGTTAGTTTTAAGATGAGTTTACAGTAAAATGTATAAGTCAGAAAAATGCCTTCGCCACAGTGGCAGAAAAACACTATGTGACTCTGTGGCGCAACGGTAGCGCGTCTGACTCCAGATCAGAAGGTTGCGTGTTCAAATCACGTCAGGGTCAATACATGTATTTGTTAGTTTTAAGATGAGTTTACAGTAAAATGTATAAGTCAGAAAAATGCCTTCGCCACAGTGGCAGAAAAACACTACCGGTATGTGACTCTGTGGCGCAACGGTAGCGCGTCTGACTCCAGATCAGAAGGTTGCGTGTTCAAATCACGTCAGGGTCAATACATGTATTTGTTAGTTTTAAGATGAGTTTACAGTAAAATGTATAAGTCAGAAAAATGCCTTCGCCACAGTGGCAGAAAAACACTATGTGACTCTGTGGCGCAACGGTAGCGCGTCTGACTCCAGATCAGAAGGTTGCGTGTTCAAATCACGTCAGGGTCAATACATGTATTTGTTAGTTTTAAGATGAGTTTACAGTAAAATGTATAAGTCAGAAAAATGCCTTCGCCACAGTGGCAGAAAAACACTACCGGTATGTGACTCTGTGGCGCAACGGTAGCGCGTCTGACTCCAGATCAGAAGGTTGCGTGTTCAAATCACGTCAGGGTCAATACATGTATTTGTTAGTTTTAAGATGAGTTTACAGTAAAATGTATAAGTCAGAAAAATGCCTTCGCCACAGTGGCAGAAAAACACTATGTGACTCTGTGGCGCAACGGTAGCGCGTCTGACTCCAGATCAGAAGGTTGCGTGTTCAAATCACGTCAGGGTCAATACATGTATTTGTTAGTTTTAAGATGAGTTTACAGTAAAATGTATAAGTCAGAAAAATGCCTTCGCCACAGTGGCAGAAAAACACTACCGGTATGTGACTCTGTGGCGCAACGGTAGCGCGTCTGACTCCAGATCAGAAGGTTGCGTGTTCAAATCACGTCAGGGTCAATACATGTATTTGTTAGTTTTAAGATGAGTTTACAGTAAAATGTATAAGTCAGAAAAATGCCTTCGCCACAGTGGCAGAAAAACACTATGTGACTCTGTGGCGCAACGGTAGCGCGTCTGACTCCAGATCAGAAGGTTGCGTGTTCAAATCACGTCAGGGTCAATACATGTATTTGTTAGTTTTAAGATGAGTTTACAGTAAAATGTATAAGTCAGAAAAATGCCTTCGCCACAGTGGCAGAAAAACACTACCGGTATGTGACTCTGTGGCGCAACGGTAGCGCGTCTGACTCCAGATCAGAACGTTGCGTGTTCAAATCACGTCAGGGTCAATACATGTATTTGTTAGTTTTAAGATGAGTTTACAGTAAAATGTATAAGTCAGAAAAATGCCTTCGCCACAGTGGCAGAAAAACACTATGTGACTCTGTGGCGCAACGGTAGCGCGTCTGACTCCAGATCAGAAGGTTGCGTGTTCAAATCACGTCAGGGTCAATACATGTATTTGTTAGTTTTAAGATGAGTTTACAGTAAAATGTATAAGTCAGAAAAATGCCTTCGCCACAGTGGCAGAAAAACACTACCGGTATGTGACTCTGTGGCGCAACGGTAGCGCGTCTGACTCCAGATCAGAAGGTTGCGTGTTCAAATCACGTCAGGGTCAATACATGTATTTGTTAGTTTTAAGATGAGTTTACAGTAAAATGTATAAGTCAGAAAAATGCCTTCGCCACAGTGGCAGAAAAACACTATGTGACTCTGTGGCGCAACGGTAGCGCGTCTGACTCCAGATCAGAAGGTTGCGTGTTCAAATCACGTCAGGGTCAATACATGTATTTGTTAGTTTTAAGATGAGTTTACAGTCAAATGTATAAGTCAGAAAAATGCCTTCGCCACAGTGGCAGAAAAACACTACCGGTATGTGACTCTGTGGCGCAACGGTAGCGCGTCTGACTCCAGATCAGAAGGTTGCGTGTTCAAATCACGTCAGGGTCAATACATGTATTTGTTAGTTTTAAGATGAGTTTACAGTAAAATGTATAAGTCAGAAAAATGCCTTCGCCACAGTGGCAGAAAAACACTATGTGACTCTGTGGCGCAACGGTAGCGCGTCTGACTCCAGATCAGAAGGTTGCGTGTTCAAATCACGTCAGGGTCAATACATGTATTTGTTAGTTTTAAGATGAGTTTACAGTCAAATGTATAAGTCAGAAAAATGCCTTCGCCACAGTGGCAGAAAAACACTACCGGTATGTGACTCTGTGGCGCAACGGTAGCGCGTCTGACTCCAGATCAGAAGGTTGCGTGTTCAAATCACGTCAGGGTCAATACATGTATTTGTTAGTTTTAAGATGAGTTTACAGTAAAATGTATAAGTCAGAAAAATGCCTTCGCCACAGTGGCAGAAAAACACTATGTGACTCTGTGGCGCAACGGTAGCGCGTCTGACTCCAGATCAGAAGGTTGCGTGTTCAAATCACGTCAGGGTCAAAGCTCACTGTTTATGTCCATGGAATTGGGGGAATGGATAGTGATGTATCCGCTACATGCTGTGTCCAGGGAGATGGTGCGAGATATGAATGACTTCCATTAATACAGGTCAGTAAGCCATTGGCCTAAATCTCAGCCAGCCCCCCCTCCCACCGCTGTGTGAGCTGGCTGAATAGGTACTAGATACTTTCTAGATTTGTATTAATACCTGTATTATTATTGCAGAATATAAATGAACCACTTCAGCCCAGCTTGTAGATCAGCTAATTTCAAAAGATTGTTTTTAATACAAATTGAACTTGTGAAATGTGACATTCTGCATAATGAGTATATTTCTGGTATTTTACACTTTTGTACATTTTGAATAACGGACTTTTACTAGTGTTTCTACAAAGTGGTATTGATACTTTTACTTAAGTAACAACAAATAGGAGTACTTCTTCCATCTCTTCCCTTATAAAATGGAAAGCTAAACATCTGCTCTGGATAAAAGTAGGTCTCAGGGTATGTGTATGAGCATGTGTGCTTGCGTGCATGGCTGCATGCGTTGTGTTTTTGTCTTCCCAAGAGCCTAATGTCTCATGTCTCAGCATGAGAAGGGCATACTGCTGTGATGAAGGTCTCCCACACCAATTAGCATCACTGAGGCTGAGCAGATCCATAATGATACCTCATCAGGCCAATTAAATTGTTAACCTTGAGACGAATCCACAGATCATTAAGGGCACAGACACACACGAACCAAAAGAAAAAGGCAAACATAACAAGTTTAAAATGGGTAGGTACCCTCACAAAAAACATGCCGTAATCCTGGTCTCTAAACTACCTCCCCCTGGCCAGCCGGGGCGCCTGATGGAGGGGAAAGGAACTGGTTGGAATAACGTGTTCCAACTCCCCCCCCCCCAGGTTGGCAGAGGAAGTGTAGTGCCCAGGATTACATTAGATAATTGACACTGGGTGAAAAATGGGTTGCAAAATTGTGGGGGAAAAAAATGATATTAAAAAAAATGTGCATGTGGCGAGTACATGTGATTGATGTCAACATCCTAATTGAGAATTTATAGTAGTACCTTGGGAACGATTCACCGGTACAATGTGTACTCTCTGACCGTAGGTACTGTCTGGCCGACCGACTTCAAACTCGGCGCGCCCATCGTCAACAAGCCAAGGGAGTGCCATGCTAGTCTGGCCACGCCACCTAGGCCTGACTCACACCTTCACAACAGATTGATGTATAGCTGATGCATGAGACTTATTGAATGATGCAACCTCGCAATTCATTTCCAATGGGAGTCACATGGTTTGACACAACATTTTTGTTGTACGGCTTTCGGCTGTTTCGACTGCCCCCCTCCCCCTCATACAACAAAAATGTTGTGTCAAACCACGTGACTCCCATTGGAAATGCATTGCGAGCTTGCATCAGTAAACAAGTCTCATGCATCAGATATACATCAATCTGTTGTGAAGGTGTGAGTCAGGCCTTAGACTCAATAGAGGTGTGCAATAAAAGTCCATTGATGCCTGCGATGAAGATTAGTGCGGGAGAGACATATATGGTTTATAATGATGTAATGTCTAGGCATGAGAATTTTAAATAGGAGGAGTATTCATTAATGAATACGTCATCCCTCATTGACCAAAGCAACCTTGTGCACATGGTCATGGTGTAAGCCTTTGACAAAAGAAGAGACAGAGGGAATTGAGAATGTGAGAACAATGCAGCCACCAGCACCGCCTGTGCTGTTTTGAGGTCATTGTTACCCAATTATTTCCATATCCAAATCAAACAGGATAGGAGGGTTACAACACGAACAAAGAAAAAAACAGACATTAGGCTCCACAATTTTGAAAAATTGCGAAGTGTGGTTGCCACAGTCGCTTACATAGGCCCCTCACACTAATATTGTCAGCCAATTACAATGTCACGTTTTGTTATAGACAAAAGGGCAATTAAAATTACATTTTACCCCGGGTGGCTGGCCTGAACAATCTGAAATAAAGTTGTTGAAAAACACTGACCCTGACGTGATTTGAACACGCAACCTTCTGATCTGGAGTCAGACGCGCTACCGTTGCGCCACAGAGTCATGTGTATTGGTCTTGTTTGCACTTTAGATGAATTGTGTATATTTGCTTTTTTTTATTTTATTTTTTTATTAAGCTTAAGCAGATACAGGCTATGGGAAAATACATTCAAAGATCTGCAGCTACTCAGTCAGGTTAGTGGAAAACTCAGCAGTGAAGGTTATTTCACGATTTCAATTATCCGCAGTCAACGTGTTAAGTGTCGCCTAAGTGTTTCTTTGAACAAGTTGCGGCTCATTTGTGTACTGTAAGAAAACTGGTCAGGCACCACAACCGGTCTTTGTCTACTAATAGAGACATCAGCAGTCAGCAATATTTCGACTTATGTTTGTTTATTATTTCGTAAGCACAGGTTTTTTTTGCTTGCCAGATGGGACATCTAAGTGTGCCAAGAGAAATACAAGTGTGCAGGGTGAATCTGAGAGCACACAGCAAGAGCAAAGATGTCACGATACGCAGCGCCACACAGAACACAGATGTGAGACGTGGCTGTCTATATATAACATGGCTGTCTATATAAGACAGAATCAGAGCTCCGCAGCTGAATCTGTTGGCAACTCCAGTTATAACGTGTCGAGTTTTTCCTTCGTAGGAATGTAAACAAAGACGCACTACCAGAAGAGGAGGGCTGAAGGAGAGTGAGTGGGCCGACATCCCGGTCACTACACAGTGAATTGGGCAGTCCCCCCAGAACTGCCCAATGGGTTCCCAGATTGATATAATTGACCATTTGCTAATATTTTCAAAAACCTTCAAAAAAAATTCAAATGAGCGAAAAGAGCAGCTCTACAGTAGCCAAGCTCACAGTGAATTGCATGTTCAAGTTGTGAACTTGAACATGAGCTGTTTTTGCTCATATTACACACGACCATCATACAACAAAGTAAAGTTGTCTTAGCCGCTTACAGTATTTTGAGGTCCCCACACGGTGACTGCACACAGCAACTGCTTTGGGGCATCTGAACAAAATTGGAACGTATGACTTTCCTAGGTAAGATCTTGTTAATGTTCAGCTTTGGTATGCCCAGGGTAAATAACAGCCTGGTAGTCTCTAGTGGGGAGAGTGCAGTGCTTGTTCATGTGCATGTGGATGTGGAGTGGAAAAAGACCATGCTTCACACCTTGCACTGGACAAACTGCACAAACTGCACTCGTTCCACTGTGACGGGTGTAAACTTGTCCTTGTGAGTCCCATTGGCGGGAGAAGTACTACATTTATTTACTTAAGTAAAAGTGTCAATACTGCAATGTAGAAGCAAACACTCTGTTACAAGTGAACGTTCTGTTAATCAAAATGCACTTGAGTAGTATTGGCATCAAAATATACCAAAAGTAAAAGTAGTCATTATGCAGAATGTTATCATATGTCTAAAATGTATAAAACATTTATTTAAAATAGCAGATCTACAAGCTCACAACAAGTCGCATAGACTTACTTCGTATAAGTTAAAGTATATAAAATTGGGAATACTCCAGTAAAGTAAAAGTACCTTGTACAGTACAATACAATACAATACAATACAATTTACAATACAATACAATACAACTTAGTAAAACTAAGTGCATGTACTGAGTAAATGTACTTAGTAATACTAAGTGCATAAGTAAATGTACTCAGTTACTTTCCACTACTGGTGAATCCCACAAGGTCCCAGAGCACCATGTGCAGAGCAGACGCCTGCACCGTCTCAAGGGTATAAAAGTCTAACAGAAGGGAGTGGCAGATCTTTTATTCTCTCACATGTGCCGCATTCACCACATCTGTAGTGCAACTGGTGAGCACTGAATTAGCTTCATTCAGTAGGTCATAGTTTCTCCCAGCTTTCTCCGTCAACCCCCTCCCCCCCCCTTCCCCCTTCGTCCCTCCCCCGAGATAAAAGAATCGTAGTCTTTTCGCCCATAATATGTGCTGTATTTGTGACTATTTGACCCTGGTCGCTGGCATGAACAATCTGAAAGAAAGTTGTTGAAAAGCACTGACCCTGACGTGATTTGAACACGCAACCTTCTGATCTGGAGTCAGACGCGCTACCGTTGCGCCACAGAGTCATGTGTATTGGTCTTGTTTGCACTTTAAATGAATTGTGTATATTTGCTTTACTGGAGTATTTCCAAATTTCTATACATTTGCTTCTACTCCACTACATCTCAGAGGCAAATATTGTTATTTTTACTCCACTGTACTTTGAAAACTTTAGTTACTTACTAGTTAGTAGTTACCTTGTTGATTACAAAACATACATTAACCACTTCAACCCCTATATGCATAGAATAGCTGATCTGCAAGTTCACAACACATCACAAAGTTATTGTGAACTTGTAGATCGGCTATTTACCAAAAATAAATTACACATTTGAAAACATGCGAAACCGGACACATTTAGTGAGTACTTTTGTTGCTTGAAGTATATTTTAATATCAATACTTTTGTACTTTTACTCGTAGATTTTTTTATATCTGACTTTGACAGTATTGAAACATTTACTTATGTAAAAGAAAATGTGAGTACTTTTTCCCCACCACTGGCAAAACCTATTCTAAATCTTCCCCTCGGCAGAAAACACCTTATTATTGTGTAAAGCACATGTTTTCCCCATAAAGCCCTCTTACCCTCCAGCCTCTCCCATGACATCAGCTGTTGACACAGTAAGCAGATCTCAGCCTGCTCTATCAGAGCTGTCAGAAGAATTCTAGGCGAGTAGCAGCAGCCATTAGGATATTAACAAAAGGCCAGTGATGGAAGAAGTACTAAAACATTTTACTTGAGTAAAAGTATCAATATCCGATTGAAGAATTCACACCTGTAATCCGTTTTGCCCATAAATATGACTGTGTTGTATTTGTGACTATATGACCCTGGTGGCTGGTCTGAACACAATCTGAAAAAAAGTTGTTGAAAAGACTGACCCTGACGTGATTTGAACACGCAACCTTCTGATCTGGAGTCAGACGCGCTACCGTTGCGCCACAGAGTCATGTGTATTGGTCTTGTTTGCGCTTTAGATGAATTGTGTATATTTGCTTTACTGGAGTATTTCCAATTGTCTATACATTTGCTTCTACTCCACTACATCTCAGAGGCAAATATTGTTCTTTTTACTCCACTGTACTTTACTAGTTACCTTGTTGATTAGAAATTATCATCGTACATCATCCATTCATTGTAAATGTTGGACAAAAACTATTTGCTCGTCCACATAATATGTGGACGAGCAAATAGTTTTTTTACATGGAGAATTTTACATCATTATGATGTAAAATTCTCCATGTATTGTCAATGGGAATTTGTTTGTGAAAACTAAAATCTGCACGATAGGCTAGCGCCCCTCAAATATACCTCGTAAATGTATGTAGTTACTTTCCTCCACTGCAAAAGACAGCACTGCAGTGTGAATATGTGACAATCCTGAAGTTATCGACACAGCTGTAAGCCATTTCTTTCTCCAAAACTTAACCAAGGTCACCAAAGACAAACTGTATGGACTTTTAAGTTATATGCCTATATACTCAAGAATGGCATTGTGATAGATGTGCTGCAGCTTTAGGTTCCCTCAGGTTCAGTGGGCTGGAAAAACCTCTGGAGAAAACCTTTTCACAATCCAATACAGTGGTTTCAGTGGCATTGAATGTTTTTGGACCTGGTAATGTCAGCGATAAACAATAGTGATATCTTTGCAGGACACCAAATATAGTGTTATGAGTGATATTTGTATGTATACTATGTACAGTATGTATATACAGTATATATTTATATCATAGAATAGTACATCCCATTACCGTCCTTCACCTGCCCTAAACCAAGCCCAGCCTATGGAGAATAAAATACAATCAACCAAAAGCAGGGATTGGCCCTCACACACTCCATGCTCATTTTGTAGTACTTAAGTTGAGATGGCATTGAATGTACCAAATGACAAATGGGCTTTTGAGCTCTGGCAAGTCGACGCTTGGAAACACGTAACGTAAACAGTTCCTGTGAAGAGGCGTTGTAAGTACATACTATACTCAGTGTGTCGGCGTAAAGTGTAGGGTAGTGTCGGCGAGAGAAAGATGCAGATGGAGACAGAGAGAGAGATGTTATAATAGATGCATAATAGATTAGGGGTTTCCCAAAGCTGTCCATGCCGAGGTCAAGGACCCCAAAGAAGGCTTATCAAAGATTCTAGCCACCCCAACCAGGGACTGTTTCAGATGCTACCATGAGGGTAGCCTCAGAGGCCCTTGCAGTAGGTTGCTAAATAACTTTAACTTTAATAACTTCCCATAGACAATCAGGCATATGAACGAACAGGCCAGGAAATCGAAAAAATAACCTTGGGAGCTTTTTTCCCCCTTTCATTTTCCTCTCCTTTTCACCCCCAACCCCCCCGGCTCCACCACTTAGAAAATGTGTGAAAGAGAGAGAAAGGAAGAAACACGTATGGAGACAGTATAAGGGACACATAAGAGATGATGGGTGGTCGAGCAGTGAGGCAGCTGTTCTAAGTGCACCACGCTAAATGTGAGACCGTGTGAAAAGGGGGGACAGACAAGTTATGGTGAATCGACTTAATCAAAACAAAAGTGACGTAAACGAGGGGAAAGAAAAGCCATCTATAAAATGAGTTTAAAGAGGAAAGGAAGAAGCCAGCTGTGTGATGTCTGTGTTTGGTCTGGTCTTTTGAAAAGTTTATGCCTCATCACCAAACATTAAACAACCAACGGCGCACGTTCTTCACACAGTAATAAAGTGTTAAGCCGTTGATAGCAAGTGGATGTTGAAATCGTCCAGTGAATAAAGGAAGATCACATTCCCCTTCCACAGATGAAAATAACAGCTGTCACAGGCTGTGATACCTCTGTTGGATCTGCATGGAAGCAGTGGAGAGGCAATGTGTGTCTGCATGTGTCTGTGTGAATGACATATTGAGCCATTATTTTCCCTGGGTGAAGGGGAGTGATAAAAGGACTGAATTGATCGCATCCATTATCTTACAACAAATGCAAGTAATCTCTGTACATACATACGTACACGCACTGTAAATCGGAAATCGCATCTGTAAATCCACCTATCTCGTATCAAATTCGCCACATGCTTTGCCACAACTGCCATTTGATTAGTCAGTCTACCACTCTTCAGACATTCTCCAAACACTCTCCATACTGATACTGCACAAGGACTCTCCAGAACCCCCTGAAATGCCCATATATGGCACGCCAATATATGGCCATATACTAAAAACATCATGTATCTCCATATAAGGACATAAAAGGGACAGTGTCATACAGACAGATACAGAGATCTCCATACTATGGGCACAAAAGGGACACAGACAGTTAGATGACAATATTTATAACGGCTTGGGTATTGAATGAATTCCCAATTTGCATCATTCCTGTGTAGGTCTGTGCCCAATAGACCATATTCACACGGCGGCAATGTTGGCATTGTGTGTATATATAAAGCAAATAACTTAATGGCAAGGTAGCCACCGTGTGAATATGCATACCATTTTACATCTGTAGGTAAACAGCAATTTTGTTTTTTGTGGGGGTCAGTAAAGTTTGACCCTGACGTGATTTGAACACGCAACCTTCTGATCTGGAGTCAGACGCGCTACCGTTGCGCCACAGAGTCACACAGCTGCTCTTGCCGGCATTGGTGAAGACATTTTTCTGACTGACCCTGGTGTGACACGGGTGGGGATGGATGAGGGCAGCAGTGAATGTTTTTGACCATGACCACGCAGTACAGAAGATTCCGACCCACTCATATTTTTGAGGAGCGGAGACTGGAGACTGGATCATCACCTAGATCTGAATATATGGAGCCGGCCAGCAACTCTACATCTGACCTCATGAACACCAGTAATATTTGAACTCCTGCTTCTTAACTGTACCTTATTAAGAAGCTCTCAGGGCATCTTACTGGTTACTTTTTTTTACCAAAGTCTGACGTAATTTACACATCCGACCTGGGTCATAGTTTTTTGTCCCCCATTCTGAATTCCCATATAGACGCATTTAATATTGCTTAATTTAAGAACTGTGTTCCAAAAATAAACAGATGAGCACGGCAGTTTGACTCATGAGTATACTTCATCAACTGTGTGTCTATGTTCTGCAACTCCCCTAGACTAATAAAGGGTTTGAGCAAACACTACAGCGTGTGACTCTGTGGCGCAATGGTAGCGCGTCTGACTCCAGATCAGAAGGTTGCATGTTCAAATCACGTCAGGGTCAATCTTTACTGAATCCCATGAAACAAATTGTTATGTGCCTGCAGATGGCATAATGAACAGATACAAATCATACAATGTTGTCAGTGATGCCTGTGCCTCATGCCTGTGAATATGACAACCAAAATGTTTGTTCATTCTAGCAAAACAGCTAACGAGTAGCCACTACACAATAATTAATAACAAGCAGACATGCCTGTGACACACCTTCCACTTGGGTAATGACAAAATGCATGCAGTGTACACACACACACACACACACACACACACAGTCACACACACACAGCAGCTCCTGCTGCGACAGACAGTATGTAACATGAGAATTGTACTGCATACACCGGCTGCACCACACCACTGTAATTACTGTACTGCCTGTAATTATTAGGTCAATCATGACCTCATTATTAGGTGTTAAAACAGACTAAGCTGTGTAGCACGAGAGTGAACATTTTAGAGAAATAGACTAGCACACGAGAGAAGGAAGATGGTGTGTTTTTTTAGGGATGCACACGCAGATCCAACGGACCAACGATCCGACATGCGGGAACAGCGGTCGGACATGCGGTCGGACATGCGGTCGGACATGCGCTGCTCCCGTGCTTGCGGTGATGGTTAGGTTAGGGTTTGAGCCAGTTGTCGGTCTATTGACATTCGGACCAATAATGTCTAAACTAAAGCCTGTACCCTTTTTTATTATTATAGAGAGGGCTAGGTGGCTCAGCCAGTCGGTGCACCGACCATATCATTGTTGTTAAGCAGAAACTTCTTACCTCTTAGCTCTAACTTTCTTTTGGGGTAATTGAATGCCCTACTTCATCGCACTACAGTGTCACACAAAAGTATCAAAAGTATTCAAAAATAGCAAAAGTAGCAGATCTACAAGCTCAAAATGCGACGCTTCACGCATCGAGCTTGCAGATCTGCTACTTTTGCTATTTTTGAATTTCACTACTGAAAAGTAACAGGTTTTCACCCGACAGAGACGATATGCTAATTGTAGCCTGTGTTCAAATCGATCTTTGTCTTGTCTTGCATGTCCTTGATTCATTTCTGCTACACTCACCATAAAGTGTACAAATAGATAAAGCATAAAGCATGAAAATAAATTGTGACAAATTAAATACTAATAAAAACAAGTATGTAGGTGTCGTGAGCTGTCGTGAGCCATGACGTCACACGTTTTCCCCGTATTGCCTGTTTACATTTAGAGGCGAGGCAGAGCGTTTTCTAAAGATTTTCACTCTGGAAGTTTTCCCTTTTTTTTCGTTGCAGTCTAAACGGAAAGCACATCTGATCCGATATTAGATTTTTACATTTTCTCTGGCGTCTAAATGGGGCCTTAGTTTCATATCAGCCACTCACTCATCAACACTCATCTCACCACCAAGGACTCATTACGAAGATGGCTTCATAGCTGGGGAAGTGCTCAATGACCCTATACAGGAAACAGCCGGCACATAGGAAAAGTACTTGAGGTAAATAGTAGCAGTCGGAATCAATGTGTGAGGGTAAAGGAAGGGGGGACCCAACGAGGTGAACGGCGGAGGAAGTGAGGACAAAAGAAAGAAAGTGATAGAGGACTCAAGAGGAGGGAAATGGGAATGCTCAATGGTACTGCCCATGAGAGGGCCACACACACACATATTTTGCAGATTTGCCACAGATTTCGCTATAAGGATCACTCATGTCTTGTGCCATGGATGCAGGCACCAACAATTGTACATTGTCGCCCCCTCCCTAAATGATCATGATCATAATAATCTCAGCCATCTGAAATCTGTCCCTTTTAAAGGAGGTTAATTTAATTTAGCTGCAGGGGACATGTATGTTAATACAATATAAATTATACAATTGGGGTTGTTGTATTTTGTCTCCCTGCTCTTCGATTAAGACATTTAGATCGCATCAAAGTTCATGTCTCACTCTCACCTAGACACAGGATGTGACATGAAGATTGAGCATCATGATGGTCAAGATTCAATTCATCCCTTGAGCAAAGAGGCAGGCTCCATTAGCTAAATGATAAAAGATGGAAGAGGAAAGTTACATAGTGCATAGTTAGTTAGTTACATAAAACGTTAGCGAGAAGATATGGTTACTAACATGTGCTTGGAAGTTCACTGGTAGCAGACTGAAAAATGTGCTGAACACATTCGTGACATCCCAGGATTGATTCCAGCTGGATATGTGCTCCTGCCCTCAGTTTACTGTCTCTCTGCCATCCTATTTAAATGACACACAAATATGTAAATTGTAAATACAAATTCGAGCTTGAATTGCACGGCTCCCTCTGACTGTCTTGTTAGTCTAATCATAGAGTGTTTAGCATGATGTTTGCTTTGGCTGTTTGCCGAGTTATACACAGCATCGTGCTGGCATCTACAAGCTCACAACTTCCACTAGCACACAACTAAGTATAAAGCAGACATAATGCTGATTGCAATATATCCCTTCTGTTCTGAACTCAGTAGCTCAACAACCTCATTAGATGGGTGTGCCCTATTGCCATGTCCAGAGCTATGATTATAGCTTTGTTTTGTTTATTAGACTTCAATTGTCATTACAGCTCAAGCAATGCATGCCTGAACTAAGTTTTCTTTGTTGTGAACACTGTGTAGTATGTTTAGGGTTTTAAAGTACCTTCATACAATGAAGGGATGTCTCCCTTATCCCTGGAAGTAATTTCTGAGCACTCAAGCCAGTACTCTCTGCCTCACATTCTTATTCTTAGACCTACAGTATATGCTGCCTACCGACAAAGGAATAGGGGATTTGAGAATTTACTGTAAGATGTGACCTTGTGGTCCAAGAGTAGCGTGTCTGACTCAAGATTATAGAAGGTTGTGTCACGTGTTCAAAAAATTAGTGTCAAAGCTTTACTGATCCCCACAAAACAGAGAATGGCTGGGTTATATTATTATATTATATTTAATTTATGTATATACCGGTATATATATTATTTTTTTTAAAGAGTAAAGAGAGCCTACTGTCAGCTGTCCAAATATTATTACATTAAATTTCAGAATGGTAGGCCTGAGGCCTACCATACCATTGCGTGACACATGTACCGTAAATCCTCATTTATTATCCAGGGCTTTTATTTGTCTCAACCAATTCTGATACGATATGAATAAGTCACATTTTGTGTCAGTTAGAACCCAGTAAAATGTACTGGGCTCATGTATTGAAACCAAGTCCTCATGAAATATGAAACAGTGCAGTTGCAGGTGCTCAATGGTCATTTAAACTTTTTTTTAATCCATAGGAGAGATTATTATAGATACAATCTTGTCGTTCTTCCAACAGTGGACTAGTGCAGCCTCGATGAATATGACACAACCACAACTAATCGGTTCTATGTATTCAATCAAGCAAAACAGCTAAAGAGTAGCTAGCCAAAGTGACATGCATAACAAAGTTAGAAATATCCAAGACACTTGTAAAACACAACAGGTAGTCGTGGTGATGTAATGACTGAATACAAGAATAGGGTCTGAAATCAATACACAAAGAGAGGTTCCAACACATGACCAGTGTTGCCAGATTTTGCAAGAGAAACAAGCAGACAGGTCTACGAAAACAAGCCCAAAAGAGGTGACTAGGCCACAGGATCATCACACACACAAAGCCACACACACACACACACCACGCAATCCCCACCCCCCCCCCCCGCGCGCGCGCGCGCACACACACACACACACACACGTTTGAATCACATCATGGTCAAAAACAGACATTCACTGCTGTCCTCAACCATCCAAATAACAAGTCACAACCAGGGTCAGTCAGAAGAATGCCTTCACCACTTCGTGGAAGGCCATTGTGTGACTCTGTGGTGCAACGGTAGCACGTGTTCAAATCACGTCAGGGTCAGTCAGTATATTGTTAGTTTTAACAATATACTGCAAGAAGTTAGAAAATCACACCTGTGTGAAGCAAGTTGTACAACTCCATGTGGGCGTCCCCGGGGGGTCCCCAAAACTTCCAGACCCACAGGAACACGCCCAGGGTGCTGACCCGGCACCCCGGCAGAAGAACACCATGTGACTCTGTGGCGCAACGGTAGCGCGTCTGACTCCAGATCAGAAGGTTGCGTGTTCAAATCACGTCAGGGTCAATACATGTATTTGTAGTTTTAAGATTTAAGATAAGTGTACAGTATATCTGTTTAAGATATATCCTGTCTTGCGCCTGTGCAATGGATGCATGACAGGTCACTGCAGAATGTGACCTTCTGGAGCAACGGTAGCGTGTCTGACTCCAGATACAAAGGTTGTGGTACAAAAATCTGGAATAAGTCAGAAAAATCACTTCAGCACTGATTGCAGGTAGCTACTGGGATGTAAGTCGGAACTTGATCACCCCGGCTGGGTCACCCGAGTGAGGGGTATGATGTTGTGAGACCCAAAACCCTGATGACCTTGGGATACATCACTGAGGATACATTTTTTTTGTTCTTATAGTGGGTCAGAATCTTGTGTACTGCATGTTAAAATTCACATCGTGGTCAAAAAGAAAATCATTCACTGCTGCCCTCATCCATCAACACCTCACAAAATGATAACGAATAACAAGTGACACAAAAATCTGAAATAAGTCGGACAAAATGCCTTAGTGGCAGAAAAATACTATGTGACTCTGTGGCGCAACGGTAGCGCGTCTGACTCCAGATCAGAAGGTTGCGTGTTCAAATCACGTCAGGGTCAGTGCATGTATTTAGTTCATTTTAACATGAGTATGAGACATCTTGTCTTGTGCCTGTGCAATGGATGCATGACAAGTCACTGCAGAATGTCACCTTCTGCCCTCATCCATCACCACCTCACAAAATGATAACGAATAACAAGTGACACAAAAATCTGAAATAAGTCGGACAAAATGCCTTAGTGGCAGGAGATCACCATGTGACTCTGTGGCGCAACGGTAGCGCGTCTGACTCCAGATCAGAAGGTTGCGTGTTCAAATCACGTCAGGGTCAATACATGTATTTGTTAGTTTTAAGATGAGTTTACAGTAAATTGTACAAGTCAGAAAAATGCCTTCACCACAGTGGCAGAAAAACACTATGGGACTCTGTGGCGCAACGGTAGCGCGTCTGACTCCAGATCAGAAGGTTGCGTGTTCAAATCACGTCAGGGTCAGTGCATGTATTTTGTTCATTTTAACATGAGTGTGGAGTCTGTGGACTGAGTCTATTGTTTAACTTCCGTTCAAGCTCACTCCTGTGCCATGGATGCATGAGAGGCCAATTAACACAGAATGTGACCTTGTGGCACAAGTTACCGCGTCTGACTTCAGATCAGAAGGTTGTGTGTTCAAGTCAAGTCAGGGTCAAACTCACCCCCAAGCGCAAAAAACAGCAACCTGCCACTACCAATAAAAAGTGACTTCACAGAGAAACAAGCCCTTGGTTGCCGGCCTACTTGGGAACCTAATAATACCCGTTGTCAACTTGTCATAGCACCCGTTTTCATATCTGTGTCGCTTTTGTGCCCATACTGAGATATCTGTAGTATGCAATACCTGTAAAATACCCATTTTAACTGTCTGTCTGTGTCCCACATGGAGATCTCTGTATCTGTCTGTCTGCCTGTGTGTGAAGAGTGCAAACTGACTGTGAAAAGTGGACTGGTTAAGTAAACAATTGGCAGGTGTGGGGTTGCCATGGCAATAAATTGGCTGAGGCAGAGGCTGGAAATTGCACAGGTGAGGGGATTTAGGCTGATTAGGCCCACTGGCAGAGCCTGAGCAGAGCCTTTTGTGGTGGTTCTGGAGAATCGTGGGTCCAACCGACTCGACACTCCCTGTGGGGGTGTGGAATGCGTGTGTCGAATGTGAATCGGTGGGTCAAACGGTTCTTGAGTTATGTGCATTACAACCGTACACACACACATACACACACACACACACAGATGTGGTGCATTATATAGTAGAATAGACCTGTACGTGCCAGTCGCAGTCGGCCACCGGCCTACTTGGGAACGATTATTATTATTATTATTATTATAATAATAATATTAATATTATTATTATTATTATTATTATTATTATTATTATTATATAGTAGAATAGACCTGTACGTGCCAGTCGCAGTCGGCCACCGGCCTACTTGGGAACGATGCAACTTGGGAACCTAATGATATACGTTGTCATAGCACCCGTTTTAACTGTCAGCCCCACATGGAGATCTGTGTGTGTGTGTGTGTGTGTGTGTGTGTGTGTGTGTGTGTGTGTGTGTGTGTGTGTGAAGACTGTAAACTGAAAAGTTTACTTCAATTCGGCCCACTGGCACAGCCTGTTTGGTTGAGCCTCAATTGGCTGAGGCAGAGGCTGGAAATTGCACAGGTGAAAGGAGTTGGCGTCATTAGGCCCACTGGCAGAGCCTGACCAGACCCTTTTGTGGTGGTTCTGGAGAACCGTGGGTCCGACCGACTCGATACCTGGCACTGCACTCCCTGTGGGGGTGTGGAACGCGTGTGTCGAATGCATTACAACCGTATACGCACACACGCACACAGAGACGTGGTGCATTTATAGATAGATGTCAACGGCTCCCAAACTTTTCAGGCTGTGACCCCCAAAATAATCATATCTGAATATTACATTTAGTCGGTTGAAAGTTCCACAGATAAATAGTGAAAATAGCCGAACTACAAGGCGAGCACACAATGCCTCACACTGCGAGGTGTTGTGAGCTTGTAGATCGGCTATTTTCACGTTTGCCCTTTTCTTACGTAATATTGACAATTTGACCAATTTAAAAGCCATTACATTGTAACACATTTTGTTGCACATTAAACTAATCATCTGGGGACCCCACTAAAAAAAACTGTGGGGACCCCCCCTGGGGATCCCGACACCCAGTTTGGGAACCACTGCTGTGATATGAGTGATGTATGATATGTGATATATGAGTTATGTTTGGAGCACATTTAGCGGTCGTGCCACAGGACTGCTAGCTATGGGTGAATTGGCCTGACACAGACAGTGACTTGGCAGCCTGAACTGCCATCATGGCCAAAAGGTCAAACCAGGCTAGCACACCCGCGCACACACACAAACGTGACAATGACATAAACACACACACAAACACGCACATGTTATATTTTTAGCAGATAAGCAAGTGTGCAAATCTTTGAATATATACTTTAGAGCACTTTTACTCAAATATTTGCATCTGGGGGTCCCTGGGGGCTGGAACTAAATATTTTGAGATGGGGGTCCAAGGCCAACTAATTTCGGGGGTCCTTATGAAAAGGTTTGAGCACCGTTGATATAACAATATAAAAAACTGACATTTGTAGAATCATGAACATCATGGTATGGTGACCCACTGCTGCAAGCTTTGTTTAACAACAATTAGACAGACTAAAGAGTCAACACACCAAGTGAATGCAAGTAACGAGCTAGAGTGGAAACAGACATGGGCCTACAACACTGAACACACACACACACGAAGACAACAACCTGAGCCTGACGTTGATATTAACAACAAGCTCAAATGTAAATCAAATACAAATCAACTGAAAGATTATAGCCAACTTCCAAGTTCTTCGTGTGCACAGTAGGCTACCGCTCAGTGGCGGAAACTCCGTGGGTTCAGAGGCGCGATTGAACCCCCTGGCATTTTGGCAAAGGCGCGACTGAACCCACTGCATTTTGGCAAAATATATCTATATGCACTGCAGTAAATTATGCACCCACTGACTGTCCACTGAAATGTCCCCTCCCCAGTGGTCATGTTGTCATGCACGTAACCACATACCTTTACGAGGGGTTACAAGATAGGTGTTGGGCCGCCGCGCATGCCGCATTCAAATGCTAATAAGGTGGCTTTTGTTCGAAAAAACAAAACTCGTTTTTTTTCCACCGCTGGGGGGGGGGGGGGGGGGTGGCTGCTTGAACCCCCTGCCGTTATAAGAACTTTCCGCCTCTGCTACCGCTACAATACACAGTAGTGCGACTGTGCGAGCATAGCATCAACCCATCATGAAAGAATCATGTGGGCTTATTAGCACGCATTAGAAAATAGGCAATATCATCACAGCAGCGTAGATATAGAGGTTCCAAACGGAGCTAATCATCACACTGACAGCGTCTGTCTCCAGTCTCTCACACACACGACACACACACACACACACACACACACACACACACACAGAAACGCGCGCCGGTTCGGAGCGTATCCGAATGAATCACAAACAAAGTTCTCATACATAAAATCCATTATGAAGACAATAATAGACTAATAATATGTTCCTATTAACTTTACTAAAGCAAATTAATGAACGTGACTCGCCACCAGGCCCAGTCCAGTTCCGTCAACTTCCGTGGGAGGACGCATGGCGTCGAGCAAAAACCTATCCCCACAAGTCAGAACCCAATGGTACTGAAGTTTCTGACATTTTTGAGGTCAGCCCGGTTCGGCACGATAGATTGGGCTGAACCAGGGGGTTCCGAGAGGGGCTAGCAAAAACCCAAAGCTGGCTTTTACACCACCGGTTAATGGAAATATTATAGGCGCTACGTGAAGAAAACTAAAATCTTATACTGACCTCTCTTGGCATTGAAAACCACTGGTCCTGCATGGGTCCGGACTCTCAAGGTAGGTAATTGCATTGCATACATTCACTGACTCACTGTACTGTAGTCACACTACACATAACACTCAAACTAATTTTCAAACTGAAGTTTTACATGTAGATTGGCGGGATTTCTCTGGTCCTCACTCCTCCAGTCCTCCTCTGCACTCCTCGGTAGTTCCAGCTTCCGCACCTGTTCGTCATCATCAGTGGCCTACTCACTACTGTCATGTATTGCTCCGCCTCAGACAGGTAGTTATCAGGTGGAGAGACCCTCCGCGGGAGGAAATAGTTATTTGTTTCTCCACTAAATCTCAGAGGCAAATATTATATTGTATTATTGTTGTACGTTTTACTCCACTACAATTATTTGAAAACCTAGTTTACTTTGTAGATTTTATTTATTTATTTGAAAACAATAACCTTTATATCCCTAAACTTAGGTTATTTTCAATACATATGATATCTTCTGATTGTGAAACAAGAGATTCTGCACGAGTACATTTACGTTTGGTATACTTAGTAGTATATTTTATGCCATTACTTTTTTTTACTTTTACTCAAGTCAATTTAGATTAGCCTACTGGACTTTTACTTACATTACATTACTTACATACTTTACATTGCGTGCGTGGACATGACCAGGAATAGATCCAGCCACCAATCCATCTCAGCAGACACACTTTCCCTCTGTCTGTCATTTTTCGTGTCTTTCTCCATTCAAATTGTCGGGCCTTATATGAGGCTGTTCTAAAGACAACATGACCATGTTATTTAAAAAAAGAAGAAGATTAAGAGGATGAAGAAGAAGAAGGGACCCCGCCCAGAGCTAATAAAGTGGCTGAGGATTTTTCAAAAGTGTCAAATTAAGCATCTCCTGGGAAGGGGGTTTGCATTATGTGGAAACTGAAATATGGTAAAGGCCAGAAATAGTCTTCTCTCACATGTGTTGCATTAACGCTCTGCAAGAAGGAGCTCCAGATGGAAAACATGAAGCTTATGAATGAGGCGAACCAGTGGTGCTCCATGAATGTATGTATGCTGTCACCAGCGTGCAGATCACCATGGTTACGGGAACTAGCCTACTACTATGACTACTACTGCATTACCACGTCTTCTACTGCTATACAACTCTTACTGCTGCTGTGTTTCTACAAAGAAGCAGACTTCTACTGCTATACAACTCTTACTGCTGCTGTGTTTCTACAGAGAAGCAGAGATTTGAGCTATTAGAAATATTAAAGAGATAATATAGGGCAGGGGTCAACAGGGGATCCTCAGAATTACGGGGGGAGAGGGGGGGGGATCTAAACCGGATTAGTGAAAACTAGGTTTAAAGTTTGGTGCAACTGGATTAATAGATAAACCTTGATTTAAACCAGATTAAGGTTTAATCTTTCTTGGTGCAAACGGCCCTAAATGTCTGACTCATTAACCAACACATTAACATGAATGAATCCAACACAATTAAAGCTGCTATAAGCAATGTCAAAACGTTTGACCTTTTTTTTCTTTTCTTTTTCAGACAGTCAGCAATGAGTAAAACGCTCCCCTCAAAACTATAGTCTCTGTGACACATCTAGGGGCCACAATCTGCATTCAAAGATGCTCCTAGAAGCTTTGTCATTGTCATGTCAAATGATTGATAGACCAATGCCAAAGCTTCTGGGCCGCAATCTGCATTCAAAGGTTTTACCCATCGCTGGTTGTATGAAAAAAATAAAATGGTAATACATTTTTTAACATATTATTGCTTATAGACAACAAGCAAGTTCCTCCTGGTTTATTAGTCCAGTAATAATGTAATTTGACCTCAAACTAATTGCAAAGAAAACAAATTCAGCTGCATCTTCAATATATCCTGAATAACAGAAAATAAGTTGCCTGCAATTGTCTGAGGGGAAAGTGTTGAAAATGGCCTGTACACAGTGTACAGTATGGCCACCATTGACATCCTATTATAAGGCAATATTTTCTCAATTTCCTTATGCTTTAAGTAGCATGTGAACTTTACACATAAAAAAAAACATTTGCCTAATAATGAGTGAATGAGAGTGAATGTGCACTTTCAATGTCTTGTTTTAACCCAGCAGCTTTTTACATGGCTAGCTTATAGCGCAAGAACCTGTACCAGCGTACCACCATGTAGGCTACATGAGGAAAGAAAATGGAGAAAGAGCAGAGAAAAGTGTAGAATATAAAAACAAACCCAACGTGTAGAATAAATGAAGGGAGAATAAAGGAATGGTTGAGACTAGAAATCGCCAGAGGCTGTGCTGCAAGGTTCACCATGGTGAGCTCAGTCAGTGTATATCGATGAGTATCAGGGATGCAATTACACCAGCCTGCCCTGAACTTCTGAAGACACAATTGCACATGCATGATCATACACACACCCGTGCACACATCTATCTACACTAAGTAATTCCAGAACTTACTGATCCTTGAAACAAGGCTATAAAAAGGCATGCAGCGAATGCTGAGCACTAAGTAACTACTGTATATCCGACTCTCTCTGGCTATACACGGGAACGACCTGATGCAGAGTGGGGTTATAATACTGTGAATGTACTCATTCAGCCTATACTCTGCATCAGTGGTTCCCAAAGGTTTCAGCTCAAGACTCAAAAACAGAAATCAGATGTTTGCCTGGTGACCCAAACTAGTGAAAATAGCAGATCTGCAAGTGATCTGCTGTTCACTACATCTTAAACTTTTTTTGTACTTTTTTGTACTGAAATACGTTAGATAAAAAAAAAAAAAGCTTTCAGTTGATACAAATTGACGCAAACTTTATTAATTTAGTAATTAATAATAATGTAATGTAGTGAACAAAACACTTTGTGACCCAAACATGGGTCCATGACCCACTGTTTGGGAAACAGTGCTCTGGATTACTCCCCCTACATATACTGTATATGTCTGTGATGCACCAAGACCAAACATCGCCCTTCCGTTTTCCACTAAAAACATTTCAACAACACCTGTCCCACACCACCATCATCAGCCAAGAACAAAGCAACAGGCAGACAAGCCAGCCAGCCAGCCAGCCAGCCAGCCTGCCAGCCTGCCTGCCTGCCTGCCTGCCTGCCTGCCTGCCTGCAGTCAGCCTTGCTTTGGGTCCAACGTTAGGCACAATAAGATGACGTAAGTGGTATCTGTGTGCATATTGTCCATCTCTATAGTGGCTCCCATTAATGTCAGTAGGTGATGGAGGAGAGAGCCATCAATCTTCCTTTTAAGGACCACCACCAGAGTTGAATGGCTTCAGTGTGAGAGAAGATAGGGGGACGGACAGAATTGCCTTGTTTTGCCCATACTGTGTGTCCCTATGTGTAGCCTGGGTGGCGCATGCGTGCGTGCGTGCGTGCGTGCGTGCGTGCGTG
Organism: Protomyctophum bolini; assembly: GCF_963924005.1. Lineage (NCBI taxonomy): Eukaryota > Metazoa > Chordata > Actinopteri > Myctophiformes > Myctophidae > Protomyctophum > Protomyctophum bolini. Next base: position 20,011,291 of record NC_137882.1, read on the forward strand.
CGTGCGTGCGTGCGTACGTGCGTGGCCAATTTGGGTCAAAGAAAGGGTGGCCGGCTCTCTATGGACGGCCCGCGGCTACTGCCAGAGACTTTCATGGAGTACAAGTTGAGGTTGGGGTTATAGAAAAAGGGCGTTTTGTGTGTCTTTACTTCAGTAAACACATGTGCACATGCAAATGCACATGACTACAACACAGTAGACAGACAGAAGGCTCTTAGCAAAGCTGTGTCGAGGGAAATAATGAACAAATATAAAGACCAACAATAAAAAGAATAGCAAGACAATAACCATCATATAGGGCCTACCAGATATAAGAGGAAAGGGGTTAATATAGATGGCGTGGTAATAATGAAATAGTAGACGTACATAAAACAAATGCTACAGTAGCATTCTTTACAAGAATACTTCATAATCAGGGCACTATGTCAACCTGGCCTTGAATTGGAGCTTCTCTCTAACTCAGGGCAATCTAACTGAAAACAGGCTTGTCATTTACATAGTGATGTTTGGTTGAAACAAGACTTTGTTTTACAGACACGGAGCCGACGGTTACAACATGAAACCAGCTGAACAAGGTCATTCACCCAGTTCTCTGTAGACTATGAGGTGAGAGATCAAAGAAAATGCACACACACACACACACACACGGACACACACGCACGGACACACACGCACAGACACACACGCACAGACACACACGCACGCGGCACACACTATAGTTAGTACAAACAAACTGTGAGAGGGTCACTCACAGTGTCTTCTAATTATAGTTTACTCAGTCTTCCTGTGTGTGAGCATTCAATTTTAGTTTGACAGAACGTGCAGACACACAGACACACCTTTTGAAGAAGTTCTTCTCGTGTCAGTGTTTACATCTGTCACCATACATACTCTGACAGGTGTCACGTGACCCAGGACACCAGACACCACCTGCATGGTGATCTGCTAAAGTGGCCCTCATAAGATGAGAACAACATGGCCTGTGAGACCCAGGCAGTCAGCATTCATTCCTCCATGACAAGGACGTGAAAAAAAATAACTGATCTCCAAGCTCACAATGCATGATGCAACCTTACACGTGTGATGTACTGTGAACTTGTAGGTCATTTATCCGTTGTATGACAATGTATAATAGTACTATGGTACCGATATATAGGGCTTAAGGAATTGTTGAACATCACAATGCTGGTCACAACTACATCACTGGCCAGATGACAGGGCCAGTCAGAGGAATCGGTTTTGACCATTATAGCATGTTGTTTACAAGTGTTGTTACAATCGCAGCTGTTAATTGGCAAACATCAGCTAACAAATCACAGCTCGTGATCCTTGAAACCAAGCCATCCCATTACTGCAAAGAAACTAATTAAATGTCCCCCAAAAAAATAAAAACAATATGAAAAATGCCTAGCATTTGGACTAGTTGGTGAGGACTCGGAGTGGTGTTTTCACGAGAGAACTCTTTCTTTCTCCCTCGGGCATCGCCGATCTCTAATCACAGGGTGTGAGATGACTGTGGCACCACTGTCTGGGAAGCCTCATCCTCTCAGCTTCACAAATAGTAGATGCTCATCTGTTATCAATGTACGCCAACTCCCAGCCCGGCAATTAGATAACCCACCGTGACCCTACCGCGGCATATTTAAGTGGGCCTCAATTGTTCCTGACTTTGTGACGGGGAAAATAGTAGCCTACTATGTGCTTGGCAGGCTGGCTTTTAATGGCTCACTGTGGATTAACCACTTTAAGCCCTCTGTATAAGCCGCTCTACTAGCTCACTACTAGGCTTCACATTCGTGATGTGCTGTTACACTGTAAGCTTGTAATAGACTCCCAATCGAGATCTTTTCTGTACGCCGTCGATTTCCGACCAAAATGTAAAATCTGTTTTAGATACTGAAAACCTCACACTCTTATCTCACACACATAATCAGAGGACAAATAAACAACAACAGTGTGTTGTTGTTTATTTGTTTTGTTTTTAACAAGAGCAGACAAAAAGCATGCTTGAGATGGACACAAACATGAACACACCGACAAAACTTTTACAAAGCTCTCTCGCTGGTTCCTGCTAAAAAGCTCCATTTGAAGGTCTATGTACACTAATCATCTGCCAATCATCAAACCAGACAAAAGGGCTCAGCATAAAATTACTTTACAGAGATAAATCCATCACATTGTTTATATACTTAAACGTATTAAGTATACTTAAACGTATTAAAAAAACGTATACTTAAAAGAAATGTCAGACGTGTTCGGCCTTGCGAACCACTGGCATCTGCAGAAACACAGCATCACACTTGGTTGAAAATGCAAAGGGGGATAATGCCCTTAAACACTGTTTGGTCTTACTTTGGCTTTACCATAATCCTATGATTTGCAACCTGGGCGTTCAGCCTCATGGAGCATTGAAAGAAATGCCCACACACATTCTAATAAACATATGGATAAAAAGCCTTTAAATATGAGCTTGTTTCTTGTACAGTTACCAAGGAGAATGTAATAACATATTTAGAGGAAGGATTTAGCTTGGTCATTTGAAACAGCTGTTTTGTCAGCGAAACCAAAGTGAAAAGGTCCAAAGGAAAAACAACATTGTTGCAGTGACAGTTTACTTAATTAAATAAGCACAACATCATCAGTGATGCAAACAGGCTCCATCCTTAGACTCGCTAAATTGAGAAAGGACGCATGTATGTATACGATGATGTATTTATTATTGGGTATCTATCATATAAAAGGCAAACAATAAACATCATTCATACAGTATGCCTCAATTGACTCAATTCCAGTGATGGAATCTCATTTAGTAAAAGTATCAATACCGCAATGCTGTAGACATATACTCTGTTACAAGTAAAAGTCGGGTATTCAGAATTTACTTGAGTAGAAGAAGAAGTACCAAAGTATTGTCATCAAAATGTACAGTACTAAAAGTAAAAGTACTCATTATGCAGAATGCCCCATTTCACTTTTAGCCAAAGTATACGGCTGAAGTGGTTAATGTATGTTTTGTAAAAAAGAATCCAATAATAACTAAACTCTTCAAATAGTGTAGTAAAAATTGCAATATTTGTAGTGGAGTAATAATAATAATCTCTCTCCTTAAGGAGTTAATGACATCGTAGCCTTAGAGCGTGACATCGTCCTTCTTGAGGCCCACTGAAGACTATTTGGCCTCCAAAGGCCATGTGCCACAGATATAACCAAGGTCAAAATATAGCAGCATGCTTCATTGCTGTCATACCAGACATGAAGAGTAGAATCCAAGAAAACGAAGGGGGCACAGTACCCCAACGAAGACTGTGTGTGCTCGTCAGAGAGCTGGCCGGAAATGGCCTGTGCAGTCTATTCTTAAACAGTACATTTACTTAGTTACTTTCCACCACTGTTCAACAGCACTCAGTTGTGTGGCGGGGCCGACAGCGCGTACTCACTCACTGTTTAGGACTTGAGCCACAATTTAACAGACACTGGCAGTGTATAAAAACAAAGCCCTTCATTACAATTAAGTTGAAGTTGAATTTCTTTGGTGCATTTCCACAACAGAAACTGTCAAAGGACCCTGAGAGCAGAAAAGGGGGATGAATCACCATCAAGGCAGAGGGAAGTCTTTGCTTAGGTTGTAAAGCTGTTAAGTATCAAAGCACTAAAGCTGTCAAATCATTGGGTTCCTCTCACTTTAGGCAGAAATGCATATTACAGTTTTCCTCGAGTGCTTACACAAAAACTGGTTCCTGTAGCAAAGAAAGAAAAGAAAAATGTCATTCCCCAAGGGAGATGTATGCACATGTCTTAAAGGTATTCACCTTTTGCAACGTTTCAATATTCAAACCTGTTTCTGCGACAAACTAAAAAGTGCAATCATTGGGGCGCCTGCTGGCCTAGTGGTCCAGGTGCACGCCACATATCGCGTGTTCGAGTCCTGTTCATGATGACCTTTGCTGCATGTCTGCCCCTATCTCTCTCCCTCTTTCCTGTCATTCTTCACTTGTATCTATCAATAAAGGCAGAAAAGCCAAAAACAAATGTAAAAGAAAATCATTCAGTGTTTCCACACTGTGATACAAATAAGAAGTAAATAATAGTTATAATACACTAATCATTTAAAATAAAAAAACTATGCAGTGCCTGTGCTATATCTCTAGTACTCTACAAGTACTGAAGTTTCACCCAGCTGAGTTCTGCCCACAGAGGAGCATTGAGGGGGGAGCAGTAAAAGGTTAAGTGTCTTGCTCAGGGACACATTGGGCTGGAATCGTACCAGGGACCTTTCATTTAACTGTAGTGAAGTAAAAAGTACAATATTTAGCACACATTAGCTATGGTTCTTGAAATTATTCCTAATCGTAACGTTGCACGCATTCGTATGAGAGCATACCATTACATATTGACATGTAAGTGCACTTGCAATTGTCATGAAAATATCACTATATGGCAAGTTTAACATAATGATGCACTAGCTACTGTACCATTGTTCTATGCAATGAGAACAATGAAAGTGAAAGTTGCATTAGGCCTAGGCCTATAAGAAACCTAGGGATTATTTAAACATTTTGGCACAGAAAACTTGAGGTTATAACTGTGATTTAACTTGACAACATAATAGACTCCAGACCAGACCAGCGGGAAAAAACAAAATGATACGGCTAATGAATAGATGCAGGACTCCAAAGTCATTAGCCAGTACGTGCCTTTGAGCGCCAATCTCCTCTGGGCCTCCGGTTAATTCAAGCCTATGTCACATCCGCGGGACTGCAACATGAAAAATGGAGAACATGGTAATAATAATGCAATGCTAAATATGTCCCGGAGCAAAAACCCACTTTGAAACAACGCAATACTGCTGCAACCCAACCCACACACCAACCGAGAACATGCTTTGGAACGATTTCTGTTTTAAGTCCTGGAGCAGCAATGAACTGAAGCAGAATAGCACTCATTATAAAACGTTAAAAATACAGTCACTTTCACAGCTTAACTATTTAAATTTAATAGTTTCTTTAAACCAAGGCCAGCATGCAACGAAAAGAGAGTATGGCATCAGTCAAAAATAATGGTCTAATAACAAAGTACAGTACTTCCATAATGCATTCCATTCTAATTGCCAATTCAATTCCATAATGCGACCTTATTGTGGACATGTGTAATACTTCATGTAATTATTCTCCTATATTGACAGTCAGCTAGTTCCAATTCAGTGATACAGAAATGGGCTAATTGTTATTAAAAGAAATTACATATTGTATTTAGATTTTTCAACTACACGTGAAATACAGTACAAGACATCAAATGACAGAAAAGTAAACTTAACTACATACTGTACAAGAAAGTGAAGAAACACACACATCGCGCACAAGCACACACACACACACACACACACACACACACACACACACACACACACACACACACACACACACACACACACAAACAAACAAAAACAAGGGGACGAATGGGTGGGATTGATGACCATCAGAGAGCAGGGAGAATGATGGGTTCAGAAATAGGCTTGGCTTTTCAAACTAAAATGCGGGTAAAAAGCTGCCATTAACCAGACACAACCATGTTTATCTATTTAACTCTGTGAATGAGGGAGTTTCTGTGTGCTTAGTGTCTCGGGGTTGAGTGACCCAGAGTGCAATAGAAAGATAAACATTCAATGACAGACAAAGCCACTGGGGCACTTTGATGTCATTCATGGTATCAGGCTCTGCACACTTTGATGTTATTTGGGGTATCAAGCTCACTATTAAGTCACATACAAAATTACTCAAATAATATCTAAAATGTCAGTAAGTGAAACGCATTACTGGTAGGCTTAGTCATATAATGTTTCAATAGAACCAGAAGACCAAAATAATGATACTTTAGCTAGCCATGTTGGCCTCGAACAACTTGTGCGTTACTGATTAATGTCAATAAAGACGTCTTACACAATGACACCTTGCAGCGGTACTCAGGAGAAAGCAGGAAGGAAGGAAAGGTTATAGGGCGAGGAGAAACCAAACTCTTAGATAACCCATGTCCCTTTTTTCTTTCGAGGAGTACAACAGGATACCTCAATAAAAGAAAAAAGGCTTTTTAGTAAGTGAAAAGAAAATAAGGTCTGCACATAAGCTGCAAAGCTTAAAATGTATGTATGGTTCCTTAGAATCCTTACGTTAAGTGGACATGACGTTTTGAGCCTGACAGCTCTTCAGACGTCTGATGAAAAGCCGTGAGGCTCAAAACGTTTTATTTACCTCGGCCACCTGCCGTTTAGTTAGTGGATGTGTGTTAGTGGATTGTATTTTTCTATGGCTTTTTAGTAACCCTTAGAAAAGAAAAATGACGCTTTGTTCTCCAAAGCGCTTTACATTGCTTTGGTATTTTTGGTACATTTTCATATCCATTTACAGTACATGTGCATGTATATCTTCATACCATTAGTATTCAGACGAATACAAGGCTGAAAGTTTGTAATATATTGCATTATACATTAAATTAAGCTGGCCCATATCAAGTCCATAGAGTTGTATATAAACTACCCCTGCTCCCGGCTATTACTTCCACATTTTTCTTGAGTTGGGCACCAAAACTTGGTGCCCAAATGTGGAAGTGCTAACCTCCATGAACACGCCTGAATCGATTCATGAACGAGCGCTTAGTGTTAAACCCCAGATGTGTGCTCTTTTTGCTCGTGCATGTACTTCGCCCGCCTAGTTCCAGCATGGGCCTGATAAAGTCCTAGATTCACATTGGGGCCTTTCCAAAATAACATATTGGCCTTTGGAAAAAACTAGCAGCTATTGATCACTGGAAGTACTTTTTATTGTTCATTATTAAAGCTCACAGTCATTTTAAGACTAACACATGCTTTTTTTTTTACAGATAGTCTCTTGTGAATTTGAGACAGCACATTTGAAATAAACCCACTCACTCATACTCCTTGATGCAGTATCTCACTGAATTTGCTGTACATGGACACCTGTCTCTCCCCCTCCCATTACAACCTTAAATAGCATAACAAAGTCTCTCTGACTCTGATCTCTCGGAAGTTCTGTGATGGTGGACTTTGATCTTATAATTCATGGAACAACCCCATTCCCACCACCCTGCCCGCTCCTAAAATACAGTGCGCTGAAAATGGAATCATGGCCACAGCAATGAGCTGTTGACAAAAACAGTGGATCACACCCAAGAGGGGCCTGGCGTGGCCTGCATGTCGAAACACCGCGACCGCATAGTTGGCCTCTGCTCCAACTTGTTCACTGTTGCATCCAGCTGTAGGCAGGATCTGTCATCGTGCAGAGACATTGGGATGAGGAAAAACAAGAGAAACTGCACTCTGCAGACTGAGGCGCTCACAGAACAAAAACAGACTATGATTTGAGTTACGTCTTTTTTTAGAGAATCCTCGCATCTCACAGAGCCATGGCTTCACTCCAGTAATGAGTTGGGAACTTAGTGACGTGTGTAGCATTTACAGTAAAATCATTAGTAACGACCCTATATATTGTATATCTGTGTGTCAATGGGTGGAGTACAGTATATGAGCCTGCAAATCACTTAGGGGTTGTCAAAAATAGATATGCTTTGGGTTATATGCCAGCATTTCGACATACCTTGTATAACTAGGTGGAGCTAATGTGATTAGTGTCAGGGGCTGGCCTTCTGATAGCTTTATATTGCCAGTGGAGGCAAGGTTCTCTTTCTGTGTTGCCTACGTGTATGTGTACTCTACACAGTAGTCATGCAGTAGAACAGAAATAGAGTGTAGGTACAGCACCTGCCATAGATTACATTCCACTGCATGACACCGGCTTCACTTGACTTGACTGCTCACCGTCTTGTGTTTTAATGTTTTCCATTACCTCGGCTCCTACATTTCTTTCCAACTCTGTCAAGGTTCCAAGAGAGCTGAGGTGATGCCAAAAGGTGATATGGGATCAATGTGTCATATCACTACTATTTGTGAAAGATACTGCTAACAAACTTTAAACTAGATGGCAATATTGAGCAACTGCATTGTCTATTTCTCAATTAAAATGTGGACCATACAGGCGTAATAGATATTGTTTCCAGTCAACTCGTTTTAGCACTCTCTCGTACACAGACTTTTGGACATCGATGTCACAACAACCAGCTACTTTGAAGGTAGCCTGGATTCCAGACTGATTCACTACATTCAGCGGACTGGAGCAGATTAACTGGATCAATTAGTTCGATCAACTGTTGCAGCCCTAATTGCGTATTGATATGTTTCACTCTTCTAAAAGTTTGGCCAACACATTTAAATGATGTATGACCGTTACACATTTCGTGGCGCCGGTGTTACACAGGCGTGCAGTGGGAGTTGGCCCTCTGTTCATTTGTACTCTGTGGTCAGTGTTGCCATGTCTGCTTATTAGAAGCGACCATATGGGCTTGTTTTTCCTGTGAAGCCTAAAGTATTGCGGGTTGCGATTTTTTGGGCTTGTTTCTAAAGGTAGTTGCTTACTTGCATGGGATTGTTTCCAACCAGAGGTTCTAAAACATTTTCATGTCAAGGACCCCCAAATTAATATGTAGGCTATTTGTCCATGGACAAAGTATTGTGTGACCATACCATAGTACCAGATATAAATGTTACACTTTCTTTTTAAAGATTATTATTATGAAATAAAAAATAACAGATATGCGACACGTTGTAAGCTTGTAGATGGGATATTTTCAAATATCCGATGGTCATGTTTCCTAATAGTTGCTTCTTTTGGGCATGTTTTTATAGACATTGTTGCTTATTCGTCTCTGTCAACTGGCAACAGTGTCTGGTGCGGTTTTCCCGTCAAGCTAGCTGCCTGATCGCTAATGGAGAGAAAGCTGCAGAGCCGAGGGAGACAGCTCTGTGTGGTCAGGTTTATGGTGCAAGGCAGCCTCTACAACCAGCTTGCCAGTGGATCCCGTGAACTCTCTGACTCTTCTGCCCCAGGAGCTGGAGAGAGCCCATCATTTCCTCCACGTACGGACACAGAACCAGGTTCGACGGCTTCCCCTAGGCTACAGAGTATGGCCGCCTTTCCCGCATTAGTCAATGGAAAAGGAATGCCTGTGTGTATTTTAAGGGAAAGGAGCGGAGACTGGGCTTCCGTGTTAAGACCCACAATGTGTTGCACAAGGGAGCTGTCAAAACATCTTCGAAACAGCATCAAGGAGGACCAAAGTGCTTTTCCATCTTAGCAGCACATAATGTCGACCGTCTTGTTTTTAATTAAACATTTTCCATTCTAAAGATAGACTCATATGAGTCGCAGAGTCATCTAGAAGTTGAGGGGTGCGTGCCATTAATTCTTTCGCACATTAGAGCCATGCTGTTGTTGGCCCCAAGCATTTCCTAGCATTCATGACAGGGTGCTCTGACAGCGAGGAAGACAGATTGACCGAAATGTCCCAACATTGCACAGCCCTGCAGGAGCTTGCACTCATGGAACTGTTGGAATAACTTAAACATACATTTTTACAGGATTTCCTGTTTCAATGTTGAAGCTGCATTCCGGCCTGACAGGTAGGCTACCAGGGGTCCGAACCTGTGTCTCTCAAACAAGCGAACACATTTCCACTGCTCATCCAAGTCTCTGCTACAGGTCTCTGCTACAGGTCTGCATACAGTATGTGTATAAGCTTCAGGCAATACTATTTGTCCAGCTCAAAAAGCCTGTCCTCTAGCCTAGGACAGAGGTTTTCAACCTTTTCAGGCTGCAACCACCCAAAATGATCATAGTTTAACTGGGGATCCCCCCCTAATAAGCACTTAAAGGAAATAAATGCAACACAATCATATAAATACAACTACAAATTATATACAGTAAAATGTATTACTTTTGTCGGACTATAAACATTCAATGTGTTTATCTGAGTCAGTGCTTGTGGTGCTGCTTGGGACCAACTCAGCCATGGCTGCCAATCTGGTGAACACAATCGCATCAAAGGAACATGATGGTTTCCTTTTCCAAACAGAAACCTAATGTCAGCTGTAGGACTTCGTGGCGCAACGGTAGCGCGTCTGACTCCAGATCAGAAGGTTGCGTGTTCAAATCACGTCGGGGTCAAAGCTTTTCAAACAAACGTGAACACAGCCTGTCTAATCTTCTGAACATAGAGGCCTTGAATGGGAAGTGGCTGTGTGATTAGAAGTTGTTTAATATTCATCTGCTCAATCCTTCACACGTGGTTACCCAGGCAACAACGCACATGTAGCGTACAACAGTCCAGTCCACCAGGTTGCTTTTGGGTTACGAATACATTTAAGAAGAAACTCTCTATTTAATGTAACCACCAACTCTTCAGTATTCATCACCGTCCTCAACTTGAACAGGAATGCCAATTGCCCTCGGAGGTCTCTGGCATTCCTGAGGCTGTGAAGGGTATCCGTTCAACAACGTATGTCTAAGTCATGCCAGGTCACGTGGCCTTCTGCACTGGCTCTATTGTCCCACCTCTTAACAGCTCAGGCTAATGATTAGTGAGATTATCTGAAGAAATTTCGTCCGACTAAAACTATTACGGAAAAAGTTTGCAGACTACCTTTTTTCAATGACAAAAAGGAAAAAGAAATAGATACAAACTAAGCTATGATGACTAAAACCAAGACAAGACTACAAGACTATTCTAACTCAACGCGTCATGCTGCAACACGTGAGCTTGTAGATCGGCCATTTTCTGTCTAAAATCAGCTATTACAACACAAAATAAATTTTAGTCCACTAAATAAACTGTAGATTTAGTCGACTAAACTCTTCAGATATAGAGCGTCGCAGTCCCGCCCCCTCGAGAGACCCGGAAAAGAAATCCCTGTTCATTTTCCTCATAGACTTTTCAGAAAGTATTTATTTAAAGACGTTTTCGCCGCGGACAAAGCCAACTCTTGTCGTGACAAATCATGACAACAAACACAATTTTTCGGGCCAAACAAAGAATTAGAAAGTAGAAAAATGGGCAGGTTACGCAACCTGTTGTTTTTCTTCTTTGTAATTATTTGTTTGGTCCAAAATATTGTGTGTGTTGTCATGATTTGTCACAACAAGAGTTGGCTTCGTACGACGCTTAAAAGGTCTTTAAATAAATACGTTTTGAAATGTCTATGGGAAAAATGCATTGGGATTCATTTCCTGGGCCTGACGTCTGAAAGGGGGCGGGACTGCGACGCTCTATAGTCGACTAAAACTAGACATTTCACATGTTATGACATTTCACAAAATATGACTAAAACTAACTCAACATTTGAGGTCAAAATCAACACTGCAACAAGGCCACGGCTAAGGAAGACTCGGAGTCGGAGGTCATGCTGCCTGATGTGTGTGTCAGTTAAAACATCAAAATGGTACAGTAGGCCTACCTGAGTAAATGTACTGTACTTACTTTCCCCACTGAGCGGCACTATCTGTAATAAAAACTCACAATGGGAGTAAACACATTATGTCTGTTTATGTATACCACAAACACAGAACAAAGCAAAGCCACCGTTTGCCATTCTTTCCGTCTCAACGTGAGCGACATGAAGAATACAGTTTGATCTGATTTGGCAGCGGAAAGAGCTTTTAAATGTTCAGCTCCAAGGATGGCAGGCACACGAAGAAAGACCAAAAGGTGAAAAAGAAATCACTACCCAGGGGTGTGCCGGTGTGGGGAGGAGGAACACACCACAGACACGCAAGGCCGAGAAGGCGAGAATGTTCAGTTCGGCTGCAGTTTGTACAGAACAAACTTTGACCCCGACGTGATTTGAACACGCAACCTTCTGATCTGGAGTCAGACGCGCTACCGTTGCGCCACGAGGTCCTACAGACCTTCTGCCATTTAAGGCCTCCTTTAGACTTTGGTTATTCAGGGAGAAAAAGCCGATCTACAATACAAGCTCCTAGTACGTCGCTTCGTGGCACGCTGTGAACTTGTTAAAAAAAAAGAAAAAGTAAACAATCTGCAAAATGTTTGAAAATGTTTCGCCTATAATGACAGTTCCACTGATGGTATCTCACTCTGCTTGTGCTTTGCAACCAGAGCATTGTATGCACCTTTCACTCATTCCTGTTCCATTCATGAAAACAGGTTGAGAACCACTGATATAGGCTACACCAACAGCCTAACAGGGTGATATTGCTATTGGAGTCATGTCAGGAGGATAAAAGGGGTGTGTGTGTGTGTGTGTGTGTGTGTGTGTGTGTGTGTGTGTGTGTGTGTGTGTGTGTGTGTGTGTGTAATTGAAACGGTAATCTAGTCTGGGCATGCAGCTGTGGTCACTTGGTTTGGAGAGGATAAGGGACATTATCCTGGCTGTTGTTGACATGGATAGCAGAGACAGGGACGTTTATCAAACCACCTTACTGTACATACGGACAGGCAACTAGGCTGCCAGTTTTCAATCTTAATTGAATAAGTGATTTTGGTGGGGATTTAAAATTGAAATGTCCTTTCTGTTTCTTCGTCAGTCGGTTACAAAAGAGACTTTCTGCACATCAATTCGTTGACATATAAACATAAAGAAATAGCCGACCAAAAAATGCACTTAATGATTATTTGATTAATCGAAAAGCTTTATCGATGGAATAATCGCTAAGAAAATAATCGATAGTTGCATCCCTAAATCAGGCCTGCATAGATGTAGTCCATTACAGTCTATAGTCTGTCTATATCTATACAGTATATCGGTACATCTCCATAAAATGACCCACAGTATGAACATTGTATGTCGTGTTGTTGTACTGTACTGTACTGTACTGTACTGTACTATTTTGGACCTCTGCAATATCTAGGTGTACAGTATATTACTAACACTACTAAGCCTACTTTGTTTACAGCTAAGTATGAAACTAAATATAGTTTCCAGCCTCTTAAATTGTAGGTTGTTCTTCTTTTTGTGCAGAGTGTGCAACCTGTTTTTCAGTGAATGCAGTGTTCTTGTCCCTGTTTATATTCCAAATAGCAGATGGCCCCCAGAGCAATTTCCTACATCAACGCCAGGTTCACGAGGATGAAAATGTTGAAAATCTGTCCAACTGCCCCAAATGAGATCCAGTCTGAAGAAAGGAAGGCAGGTAGAAAGGTTGAGGGGACAAACATGCACATTGAGAGAGCATTGAGGAGAAACACAATGGTGAGACAAAGAGAGACCCAGCTCGAGAGGGAGAGCAGAGCTCCTCCACTGTGAGAGAGAGAACGAGGGGTTATTGAGGACACACTCCTGCTGCTCGCTCCGCTGGCCCCGCTGTGATCCCCGCTGTGGTCCACATTACAACCAAACAAAACTCACAACCCCAAATACAGCACTTGACCACCACCGCCGCATCATCACAGAGACCCTTACACTCCCACTCGTTCGGAGTCAATGAGGGTTGGGATCCTTTAGGCCTCATTCACACCTAAAAGACACCCGTCTTGTCCGTGTCTTGAGTCTTGTCCATGTTTAATGGCCGACCCAATGTATTTCCAATGGAAGTCACATGGTTTGACCAAACATTTTTGTTTGATGGCTGTGGACAGTAACAGGTGTAAAAATGAAACCAAATTGAATGTGGAATTCTTGAAATGTCAAAGTTTGACAACCACCGGTAATGTAATTGCATATCAGACGTGAAGTCCACATGCCAGCTCTGACAGTGTGATAATCAACGGTTCCAGAACATGTACCAAATGTGATGGATGGAACTGATTTGGGTTCCTCAATGTTGGATCCGATTCCGGATCCCAACCCTAGTGTCATTCACATTGGCCTCCCATCATGCAAGGGGCCCATGCCTGGCGAGTAACGACCCAACCCACCACCCTGACCCCACGCCACCCCACCCTGACCCCAATTATATGGCATTACTGTAATATTTCTATTGTCAGAACGGCGCTATAACTGCAGATCCCTTCTCTCTTATGTAACCACTGGGGCTGCTGGACGCATTGAGCTAATGAGCTCTGACAACCATTCCCCTGACGACTCCCTCTCTCTCCCTTTGTGGTGGTGCTGTGCAGCTGTGCAGGCTGTGAGGGCTGGCCCGTTCTACCTCCACAGACGGGAATAGCAGAGGGGATTAGCAAAATTTGATCTGTACTTTTATGCACGGAGCACATGCTTTCTGCCTGACAGAATTAACCTGTCCTGCACAAAAGCAGAGTTTGAGGCAATGCATTCGCAAAGCAATTTGGGACGGGTTTGGTGCTGCACAACTTACTCTCAATTAAAGTTGTTGGACTCTTCAGTAGCTAAGATTAAACAACGTAGATTGCGGGGTTTCTACTACAGGGCTTAAGGGCTACTGATTGCCAAATGTGATTCATTTCTTACTCATAAGTTTCCCGTCGAAACAACATATTGCCCATGACGTTTTACTTCTTGACAGCCAACAGTCATGGTTAATTAACTATGAATTAACAAATGGTGCAACTGATACCACTCGATTAACATATTGAGCCCTGTGTTGTGGAAAAGCAGCAAGGTTCACGAGTTCTCCGATGACACCCCATGTTTTGCTTTTGTGTGTGTGTGTGTGTGTGTGTGTGTGTGTGTGTGTGTGTGTGTGTGTGTGTGTGTGTGTGTGTGTGTGTGTGTGTGTGTGTGTGTACAATAATTTTATACTTTGGCTATTCAAGAATACCAGGTAAACGAGCTTATAGCGAGTCACTTTGTGCTGTGATATGAGCTTGTAGATCTGCTATTTTTGAAATATCGTGAATATTTCCAAATAACTTCTTCTGGGGGTCCCTGGAAGGAAATATTTTGAGATGCGGGTCTGTGGCTAAATATATATTGGGGCGGGCAGTGGCTCAGGGGTAAAGTGGCTGGCAGAGCGACCCGATGGAACCGTGAGGTTCCCAGTTCGATCCTGGGCTCCCCCAGAGTTAGTGTCGAAGTGTCCTTGAGCAAGACACTGAACCCCTAATTGTTCCTGCTGTGCAAGTTGGTGACTTGCATGGTTTCCTCTGCCATTGGTGGGTGAATGTACAGTAATGCACATTCTATGTAAAGCACTTTGGCACATGGGCAGAGGCCTCTTGTGTAAGTCCTGGACAACCGTGGGTCTGACCGACTCAACACCGGGCACTGCACTGCCTGTGGGGGTGTGGAACGGGTGTGTCGAATCAGCAGTCGGTGGGGCGAACGGTTTTCGAGTTACGTGCCGTACAGACAGAGACGTGCTTTTATAGATAAGAGTTTGGGGGTCCTTGACATGAAAATGTTTGAGCACCACTGATATAGCAACATACTGTAAGTTTTTTCAGAAAGCTGACATTTTTAGAATCGGTCTCGGGTCTTCTTAATGGGTTAAGAATCCACTAAAGGTTTCAACTCTTTTTCGTTATTTCCATTAACTCAGTCACAGGCCGACACACGCCACGCAGTCATCTGTGAGCTTTTCTCCATATAAAGCTCACAGCTGATGACGAACGCATGTGTCTGGCTGAAGAATGAAAGCAAGTGTCTGGCTCCGAAGATGAAAGTCAGATAAATTGTTAACTCACTTCATGTGGCCTCTGACGACGCACATTCAGATTTCCTTTATTGTAATTTCCTTATGCAAGATTCATAAAAAGAAACAGCATGAGTCACTAAAAACAACTCACATCAAAGCACCTTGCTTGATATAGAGGCGATAGAGATAGAATATACACTATACAGTGTATAATTATTCATTCATATATTCACTGTTGTTAGTGAATTCACTGTTGATAGGCTGTATATTCATTCAGATACTTCAAAGGCATGTCGGCACTCATTGAGATATTCATTGCTGACAGACCGTTTATTTATTGATATGACTTAATTAAATTCATTCACAGTCCCAGTGCAATGTCTAGTGTCTTTATTTGGTTTTACTCTATTCCTGTACTGTGGTGGAAAGTAACGTAAAGTGCATTTACTCAAGTAATGTGCTTGAGTAAAATGTTGAGGATTTTCTATTACTTTAATGGATTATTTCCAATTTTCTAATATTTTACTTCTACTCCACTATATCGTAAAGGCAAATATTGTACTTTTACTCCACTATAATTATTTGACAACTTGAGTTGCTAGTTACATTGTAGATATGAATTATTATTATTATTATTACAAACCAATTCAGACCTATACAGTATACTGTGTGAAATGGGACCTTCAGCATAAGGAGTACTTTTTGATGTCAATACTTTTCTACTTTTACTCAAGTAAAATGCATTTTGAATGCCGAACTTGTAAAGTCAATTTCTTAAAGTCACTGCTCCAGTAACACAGTATGACACCTGAATCTCCTGAGGGGATCAATGCAAGTCTGTTGTATCTTATCTTATCTTATTGAGACGAGAATAGAGAAATGTGAGGCTTGTCTTGGGTATAACTGTATCGTCCCCGGAGGATGTTCTTGTGTCCGTGTATCTCCACAACCCATGTATGTTGTGACATGTCTGTGGCTCTGAATTTGTGGAATTTGCTCGGGGACACAAGCAATTAAGTCCACATCGGAGCCATTCGGAGGCCTACTAGATGTTGGGAAATGACGAGTTGGGTGAGTTGATCTAAAGAGGCAGATCTACAGACATTGGGCAGCATTATCTGAGGATGCACTGCTTTTAAACTAAAGACAGGACAATGAAGCATGCTTCAAGCTTAATGTTCTGTCCCTGTGACGGGTGCAGTACTTAGTTTAGACAGTACTTAGTTTAGACTAGTCATTTGGTTAGACCATTCATTAGTCCTACAACTACAACCTATCTCAAACCCTCACCCTAACCCTAACCTCCCACGTGGCAGCACACCTAAACCTAACCTTAACCCATGTCTAACCAATGACTAGTCTGAACTAAGTATGCACCCCCCCTGTGACTGCATGCAAGGAGCACAAACAAGGGACAGAAAGTAGCAGTAATTTGCATTCAAAGTTGATCTAGTCAATTTCATGGTTGGGTTCCCTGAACCATTAGAGTTAATCCTTTAGGACAGCGGTTCACAAACTTTTTAGCTCAAAACCCCAAAAGAGAAATCAGATGTTTGCCCAGGAGGACCCAAACAAGTGAAAATAGTAGCTTTGCGCTGCGGTGCGAGCTTGCAGATCTAAGAAAAACGTTTCAGTCAACTCTGACCTGATGAAGATCAGTAAACAGAAATGTTATTCCTCAATAACCATTTGGGGGCGGGGGGAAATGGGAGGGAAACAATCTCTGACAAATGAATGTGATGAAAAGCCTCAAAGGGCTTGTAGCATGAATCATCTATGACCGCGCAAACTTAATTATGGACTCTGGGTGGATAGTTCTTGAGTGGTTGATTTATGCACACTGTACTTAAAGTGATAGTTCACCCAAAGAATGGATACTTTTCTATCAATTACTCAGCCCATGAAAGCCTTGAATTCATGGAGATGTTTTTGTTTTTTTGTCGCTTTCTGGCTGTGAGACTGGGTTCCGTTACAATACTCAACACCTGAAATGTCAACGTCTGAAGCTCTTATCAGTGATTTACGAGAAGAGCAACAGTAGAACAAGCACACATTCATAAGCCGACCAGAAATGCAATGATCAAATCCACAGCACCTGGACCATAGATAGTAACAACAACAAGTATTCCTTTGTTGTATTCACAAAGGAATACGTCTCTGATGAAGAGCATGGGGTCGAAACCTCACACTGTTGGATGTACCAATAAAATGCACTTAAGGGAACTGCAATATGCACTGCAGACCTTTGTCTTTTATGATCGCCTTCCTTTGGTCCAGCACCTGCCTTAAAACCCATTTTGACCTGAGATCAGATTCTAAAAATGTCTTCTACATCCTGACAGTTTT
Organism: Protomyctophum bolini; assembly: GCF_963924005.1. Lineage (NCBI taxonomy): Eukaryota > Metazoa > Chordata > Actinopteri > Myctophiformes > Myctophidae > Protomyctophum > Protomyctophum bolini. The sequence goes on from NC_137882.1 coordinate 20,029,053, forward strand.
CTGAAAAAGCTATGTTTCTATGTCAGTCGTTCTTCGATTTTTCAAAAATAGCAGACCTACAAGCTCGTAGCTGTGAGCTTGTAGATCTGCTATTTTCCAATAGCTAAAGTATAACATAATGCTTAGTTAAAACACCAAAAGGGGTTCCCGTACAGAATGGGTTAAATGGTTTGATGTGGGCAACTGCCTCTTTTTCACCTCGCCTCATGGCGGCATGCTATAGTATAATATTATGTACACACCTGCATAGGATGCTAATGTTTCTAAAACAGAACAGTACACAACGATCATGTCCCCCGGCCCGGCCCCGTTGTATTTAGATGTAATACATTGACCTTGCAACTAGGGCAGTCACGCAGTCACAAGTTAATTATCATACAAATTATTGCTATTACCAATTTAATTGTGTTTCAGTCGCATTGAACAGTGGAACATATGAATACTAATTTAATTTCTATTTGCCTTTTAGGCTTCATAATCAAAAGTTGCACAGTATGACAAATAAGTGTAAAAGGAAAGTACTCAAAAAATGTGAAAATAGTCAATTCATGATGCATTGTAAGGTTGTAGATAAGCCATTTACGGTATCAGCTATTTTTGAAAATGTATGAACATTTTATAACATGGAAACGATTATGACGTTTATGCATCATAATTGTGATTAGTATTACCTCAAATAATTGCGATCATCTCAAATAATTGTGATTAGGTGATTATGTAATGATTGTGACAGGTGTATGTAAATACCCCCTAAATAACCCCTTTCATTTAAGCTGATTCAATCCTGCTCTTTTACTCCATTTCTCTCCTGCTCTCACTCTACCTCGATCCTCTATATTCTCGAACTAAATTATAAACTACAAAATGACGGGAGCGCACATTTAAAAAAAAGAACGTCACCCACGTCTTCTTTACACCTGTGACAATAAAGCTGATCGGGATAGTGTTATGTAACGTTTCAAGTATAACAGAGAAGTGCAAGGCAGTGAAATATGAGCCCGGCTGAATTTATTAGACAGTAGCAAGTAGTAGGTGCAAGAAGGTATCATAGAAGGCAGATGTTTAATAATTAATTAAGAGATGAGCTTTGAATTCAAGCAGGGAATCAGTAGAGTGCATGTGATGTAATGTCTCTGTGTCTTCAATAATCTGATCGTTCAAGCAGCAGCAGAGCAAACCGTTAGGATTAGCATCATGCTCGACATACAGAAGGACATTCCTTATGGTTCTGAAATAGCATTAGAGAATGAAGAATATAGGGCATAGCAGTGCCACAGATGGACACATTGAAATGTTTGATTCTGTGTCAAAATATATTTTAATATTTAATTATACGACAGTATATATATTAATACCATTTTGTTTGCGGTTTTCAAAAATGTATTGACACAGAATCAAAATGTTTATTCACCATTTACCTGGAAGGTTTGGTTCCAGGCTTAACATCATTTATATAGATGTTTGTCGTAACCTCTGTGCGAAAAGGAATGGGATTTATATCGGTGGCACCACAAAATGGATGCCATATTGAGATGAGATTCAATTTATTTTGTCAGTAAAAGCGATACATTAAGTGCAGGTCAGTAAGTAAATGCAGTAAGAGCAGCCAGTAGACATTAAATAAATAAATAAATAAGGATATTATGAGGCGATAAATAAAGAATGGACATTCAATATTGCCCACTCCATATTGCACATAGTAGTCCTTATTGCAGAGAAGGGCTATAGACTAAGGTCCAGTGACCATATTGTACAAGTCCACTTGTGGATGTAAGTGTACAGAGTCCCAAGATACAACAGGGAAGGTGGGTGGGTAGGGGGGCTGTCACTGAGGGGGGTGAGGAGTGGATGAGGAGTTCAGGTAGATGACAATGGATGGGAAGAAGCTGTTCCTGAGTCTGCTGGACTTGGAACCAAGGTTCCTGTATCGTCTCCCAGAGGGGAGGAGGGTAAACAGACTGTGGTTGGGGTGAGACAACACCTCAGACGGTGTGACGCTGTCAGCAGAGGGAATACATGTTTAGTGTAAAGACTAAAGAGCCACACCACATTAACAAGACTTAATTTACATGGCAAGTACCGAACCCCAACTGTAGCCTCTACGCCAGTGGTTCCCAAACGTTTTAGCTCGACACCTAAAAGGGGAATTTGATGACCCACAAATGTGTCCTCCTGACCCAGCGTTTGGGAAACACTGCTCTATCTAATTCTAAGCTAAGCTGTGATGGAGTTGCCTTGGCTGGTCTGCAATGGTGCTGGACTGGGTTGAGAGCCAGCCAAGTGGCCTCCTGGGGGAAAGGTAACACCACTACCACCACTCCATGGATCAATGGACCGGTCGCCTTCCGTTGTGCTGAAGCATGGAAAAAGCATGCACAACCATGGAGGTGAACAAGTAGCGAGTGGATATGCGTGTGCACATGGTCGGATGTGTGTGCACTCAGGGAGGAGAGGAAGTGCTATTCAAGAGTTCAGTGTTAATGTTGACCTACTCTAGTGTGTGTCATTGTTTGACTTCAGTGATAAAACTGGCTACAACGAACTGAACCAGTGAACCACACCTGCCCCCAGCTCCACACACATGAGAAACACATGCTTCGTACTTTGGTGGAAGAAGTGGTGGAAAGTAACTAAGTACAGTACATGTACTCAAGTACTGTACTTTTTTCCCCGGGCCTGTTAAAAACTCTAGTTTTTGCCGGCTGCGGCTGCACAAATAACTTTGGGGCAGGCCGGTCTAGAGTTTAAATGGACAGGTATCAGTCAAAAGGGAGACATCGAAGAGGAAGGATGGATGGGGAAGGATCAACATATGGAATGTCAGAACAGGTTCTGACAAATCCATATACTAATATTGATGACATCAGGGATCTCCATATATGGGCTTAATTGCGAGAGCAAGTCGCATTTACTATGGCATCAGGGATCTCCATCCCTGATGATGTCACTGTGGGCACCATATATGGGGGTTTCCCCATGTATGGGGAAGTAGCCGATCTACAAGATTACAACACCTATGTGGAACCGAGTCAAACAAAATTGAATGCTTCAACTGAATGCCTCCCAGTGATTGTCAGGGTAAGGGGTCCCCAGCTCAAATGATTAATTTGGGGGGTTTGCAGCCAAAAAAGGTTGAGACCCACTGGCCTGTATAACTGTAGGGCAGGCCATACCAGGCAGGAAGCGTACAATAGAAAAACAAACCATCATACTGACTGTATGATTTAATGCACTGCAAATTAACAAAGCCACAAAGGGAAACTCAATCAGTGTCCCGTCAAGACCCATTTAAACTGAAACAAGGACTTCACTTCACACATTACCACCATCATCATATGGCCTGAATAACCTCTCACAACTGGAACTGCACAGCCTATGACTGATGTGTGACAAGTGACAACTACCATTTGTCCAAAACTTTAGGTCAGACTCAGACAGACACAGTAGATCTAAAGCCTCGTCTCGGGACTATGAAAAAACTGCCAGTAGTATTGCTACAACCACAGGTACGTACGTGCACGCCACCGCGCGCGCGCGCGCGCACACACACACACACACACACACACACACTTTGGAATACCAGACAGGCGAGACTGCAGCCATGCTTCCGTGTGAAGTTTTATAACAGTGGAACACTGGCAGCGTAGTTTTCGTTGATTCAAAGCTGCTAATGTTCTAATCTAAACGGCACACACACATCGTGATAAATATGTTTTGTGCAGCTTGTTGTGCCATGCATGCAGTCGTTAGTGCCTGCCTACACTAACTTACCCAGCAGCACCAAATAGCAAAGTAGTCTGTTTTCACACTGTGATCGAGTCATGTTTATACAACAAAATGATAGCTACGTACATAGCTACGTACAGTCGGATCGATTCGATCCAAATATATAAAGTGACAACAGTCTGCTCTATATTTACACTCCTCGTCCAAGAAACGCGCCATGTTGAGGATAGTGTGGCAAAGCGGCTCCACTCTCTCAGCTGTGTGCACACAGACAGACGGGCTTACCTTGGCGATCGCTTTCTTATATCTCATGGCAGCCTGGTCGATGAGGTTGTGGACTTTTATATTCCCATTCCCACACGGAACGACCACTCGGGTCCTCCCGAAACACACCGTCACTTTCATCTCTCTCGCTACTTTGTAATTCCAATCAGAAAGCGCGCCGCGTCAAAAGAAACATCCCAAAGAAAAGGAGGAGTGACGAAAAGACAAAAATAACATTTCCATAAATCCCTCGATCATTCGGTACCGGGTACCAGAAGACCACCTGGCTTCTGGTGTTCCGAAGACTGTGAAAGTGAATGTGTCAGTGTGGTGTGGGTCCTAGATCCTCGCTCCTCGGAGTTGGGGAAGCCAGCGTGGGATCCAGTGTTAGATCTGCTGGGTCACTGGGTGGCGTCTCGTCTCCCAGTGCCTAGTGACTCACTGGGAGAAACTTCAACGAAGAGAGAGCAGAGCAGCACAGTTGATACTAGCCTTGCCTACTACTACTACCCACACATGTTACAGCAAGCACGGCCACAGCCTGTTCTGGAACTGAAAGTACACATGGACGGCCACTCTGTGTCAAGATAAGATCTCAACTCTAATCTGATGTCAACTTGTATTTCGTGTTTTATTGAGTGCAAAGAACATTAGTTGTGTGAACTTGTCTCAGTAAACGTTAGAACGGCGTTGTACTAAATCAACAGTACACACACCAAGAAGGAGTTATGAGTCAGAGGAATATCTTGAATTGAAACCATCATGCTTCAGTGTGGACTGCTCAGTGGCTTGCATAATAAATTATATAGACTCATTGTGCCGTGGACTGTAACGTATAGGCTATAAATCATTCATAACCTAGTATTCTAGTCGACGTGGCCAATTATTTGTGCAGCTGCCAACGACGTTGGCATCCAGGGCAGGCCCCATATGATTGAGTCGATTGACCAACCCAAATAGCATAATATGTACAGGTAATATACACACTCCTACACATATATAATATAGACTACCATCGGAACTACTTATGCTTTTGTATAATGAATCCCATGTAAGATAGCCTGATCCTAATCATTGTTCTAAAGAGATGAAAGCAGATAGTTCTCTCTTGTACAGGGACTTCGTGGCGCAACGGTAGCGCGTCTGACTCCAGATCAGAAGGTTGCGTGTTCAAATCACGTCGGGGTCATTTCTTGGTTTCTTGTGAAAAATCACAGGCTTGATGTCATTTAAATAATTAAATATCAGGTTCTTGAATGATGCCATGTTGCCAGGGCGTCTTAATAATCATCAGTAGGCAAGTCGTATTACAATCATAATGATTGAGATGGAATCACTGGTTTTGACTCGAGTAGTTTATCAACCCTCTGGTCCAGTTTCAACCGTTTTTTCCCCCTTCTTTGTTAATTCCATCACATCAGGCTACTCACCTGGCATCTACAGTCAGTAACTGGTGCTGCTGCACTACACCACGAGGACAACAAGGATTACATGAGGTAAAACTCACCCACTTTTTTACTTCTTAAAACTGTGATGTGACAAAAACTGACAATATAAAGATGACCAGCAGTAGGCTACTTGTGGTCTGGTGTAGACTGTAGTAGTCACGTCAGACATAACCGGTGCAATGACTGAACCCACATCAAACACTCCCCCTGGAGGTAACAAGAAGTAATGCTGTTGCAAAAAGGGGGAACTTTCCATCTGAATGTCTTATAGGACAGGACTCCTAGACTTGATAAAATAAAGTTGTATGAAGAGTTCTGACAGACTACGTACAAGAATTAAATGTATAAGGTCTGCTATTCCAACAGATACACACGACAGATCTTTACATAAAACTCCTCAGTGTTTTTATTTATTTATTTGACAAGCAGCAAGATCATGTTTGTCACCTCAACTGATTTAATTTCCTTTACATTTTAAAGTAGATACAACAATCAGTATATCAGTTTTATTACAATATTTTGTTTCTAACCTCGGTACATTTAAAAAGAAAAAGAGAAATTATTTTCTCACAACAACTGCAAACATGAGAAAAGAAAGCATGGGATTTATAATCGTGTCGAGCCAGTTCGATGTCACAGCGCAACTCTCCTTCTCATCCTTTTTTTTGTTTGTTTTCAGTTAAGTTCGGCAAATGCATTTAGCGGCTCTTTCCCCTCAAATATCTATAGGCATCTCATTTTTCATTGACGCACAGGTGCGTGGCACTGGTGATGTTGTAAACAACAGTATAAAATCTGAATGGGTGAAAGGTGGATGGATGGAGTATAGAGCACCGAAGTCAAAGTCACGTCAAATAACTACTGTGTTCCAAAAATCAACAAATGAGCACGGCGGTGTGACTCATATGGATATGAAGCCTCAACTTAGGTGAGAAAACGCTTATGTTACTGCTGCTGAATTAGTAAATTCAGAAACAAACTATGAAATATGAGTGACTGACTATCGTAAACGATACAAAGCCAACTCCCTGACAATAAGCGCCAGGACCGTTTTATTTTTGGACCACAATGCTTATATGAGACGATTTTAAGATGACCCAATGTTATACTCCATAGAGAAAATACTTCCGTGAACCAGTGTATGAACAAGTGACGTCAGGACTTCGGTACTCTATTGGAAGGGGGGGGGGGGGGGGGGGGGGGGTGGTCTGCAGTGGATGAGGTTTGTGGCTAAATGTGACACTGTGACCCTTATTTTTTCTCTTTAGCTTCTTTCCAGAGACAGGGGAGACAGTCCTGCATCGGTCCGCCGACGGCAGCAAGCCACACAAGCGACGGTCCAAAACTAAATGGATGAATGAGTCTGTTCTTTATGTTTATTTGTTGTTGTTCTGTCTTTTTTTTAATAAGTTTTAAACCTGCGCGGGCCACCTGGCCCAGTGGGTGGGTGGGTGGGTTGGGATGGGAGGATGTCCGTGGAGTGGACGCTCCTGGCCATTCTCGTTTTCACGCCACGTAGCTGTACTCGTCTGACGAGCTCTGGCTGCGCTCAATGTACTGCTTGTCGATAAGCACCTCAATGCACTTCTTGATCATGCTGATGCTGGGGTTGAACCTGGCTTTGGACTGGTTAATGACCTGACCATGAAGAGGGAAAAAGGGAATGTTAGAATATTTACATACAACAGATGTATAAAGCGTTCCACTCTGAAATAAATTTTCACCTCACATGGCAAAGTTACCTTAAAGCACAGCGATTTATATTTACTGTGAAACCCACAAAGGAATTAGAGGTCCAGTAAATTGTCAGCATTGATGATGAGAATAATAATCATCATAATTCCTCACACATTCGGGGGAGGGAGTTGTGCGGGGAGGGAATTATTGCCACTGTATGTAATCCTACGGGCTGGGGCGCCACCTGTCGACAGGGAGTGTTGGGCGGGAGGAGGACGAAGGCAGTACGTCCTCCTGGTGGGACCTCCTCACTGGCAGGTGAGTCGGTAGGATACAACAGCAGTGACAACACACAAATGTGTGTGGGGAGGAATTAATTGTCATAACTAAATTGGGCAGAAAAAGGGGGTAAAAACATAATTGGCTACTCCAAAATTTGTACGGAAAAAAAGGGTTAAAAAGAATGGATGGGTAGGCGAGATAGGCAAGTCTGAAGTGGTAATAGATAAGAGATAATACAAGGTAAGAGATTAACTTTGCCCGTGACTGTTGGTAGCCACACTGTTCGAGCCTGTTTTCATCTGGATTTGTTGCCATGCAAGCTATTGATTTCAATCAGAAACACATGAGACTTCATAAATACAATCAGTCGTTCCCCCAGGCAACAGGCACTGCTATTCTCTCAATCTGTCACGCCGAGAGACATCAGGAATGTTACATGATGTACTGTATGATGATAAGAGCACCCCTCACTTTTATACAGCGAGCGAATTATACAAGCTCACAGCAAGCATTTTCTTTAATCTTGAAAGTGTAAAAAGTCAGAACTACTGATGTAGATGGCATTTGTAGAATCGTCCTCAGGTTAAGAACTCCAGATGAAGTCCTCCAGAGTCCACAACGAAAACATTTTATATGTACAGGAAGGAGTTTTTTCTGCTGCATTGATTGGCCCTTAAGCGTGGTGCTATCTGAAACACCTGCCTTTTTCTAGGCTTTTTGTAGGTGTGCAAAAGTCTTGCTTGTCTTGGCTAGGAAGTAGGAAAATAGAAACATGCCCATGCTGTAGGCCTCTGCGTAACAAATCACTTCTTATTGCATAAGAGCACCAAGAGTAAAGGCATATGGGGTTAGAAGATAAGAGTGTTGAGTACTGTGTCATTACTGCATTACTGTATTGCACTCTGGTTGGACGCCACTATTCATTTCATTGTCAAAGTATTTGTATACTATGTGCAATGACAATAAATTGAATCTAATCTAATCTAAGGACATGCTTTTGGAACATCTACTGTAAGAACGTGTGCATTCGTTTGTGCATTTGTGTGCATGTACGCGCTGGAGCTGTCAGACGAGAGTAAGGTGCAGGATAGTTCCAGGGAAGCTGGGGCAGGCAAGTTCTGACAGTCTCTCCCAGAGACAGTCATTCCTGACATATGTTACTGTCACTGTAGCCTTAGCTCACCACAAGGGAATTTAACCCACACACCATTTTGCATACTCGCTGGAATCATTTCCATCTATCTGTATATTCACACATCATTATGCACGCTCTGTTAACCATTTTCAATATAGCATCTAAAAAGGCAAAATAATTATTTTGCATGTCCCCAACGTTCAATACCAAAAACACAAGTCATTAATCATGATTGTGTACAATTAATAGTCACTATAAAACAAGGCGTGTCCGTCATGGAACAGCCTCCACCCACCTCTTGGATGAGGGCGTTGTGTCGCAGCACCTTGCGAGCTTTCATGATTCTCACTATAGCAGCTTGTAAATACATTTTGCGGTCCTCGTCTACAGCGCTCCTCGTCTGCTCCATTTCCTGTAAAACAAATGCGATAAATGAAGACAAGAGACACAGACGAGAACCATAGACATTAAAACAAACATGCAGGTGTCTGGAGCGCTGGGCAGAGAGGGGTTTGTGAAGGGAGGTTGTTCATCTCACCTGTGGCGTGTCTTTCTGCATCGACGTTGTGATCTTGAACTTTGTCCTTTTACTAGTGAAGCTCATATTTAATGAAAACGTGGACTCTGCCTCTATTTCCTCCTGTGCCCAAAACGAAGAGACGAGATTTGTGAAACAGCACGGACGTCTAAAAGTGACAAGACTTTCACATATTACAATAGTTAAAAGCATATGACAGGCATGGCGAGGGGTTGACTTAACTGAGGGCTATGTTTTATATTTCTCTTGTTGAAAGATACAGTATAAGGTACAATAAATACTTAATACATAAATGAAGAAGTCTTAAGTCTTTTTAGCCCAGCACCCACCTGTCGATGTGCACATTTTACGCCCTCTTATATTTCTCTTTTCCCATAATAAAGTAATATATGTAGATTCCCAGTCTTAGTTGGCACCTATGCACCTCTGGGGTTACATGATAACGCTGGCACCTATGCACCTTAACAAATAACCAAAAACTGCATTTTGAGATGACCCTTTTCCAAACTTAATTTACTGTGTCCCTCACAATCCTCCCAAGTAAAAGCATCAATGCAAAACTGTTTTAATCATATTGTTTCAGTGTCACTAATGTAACTGCTGCTGTGAGACATTCGTCCCTGTGCGAGCCCTTCTCCTCTTCCGAGCGACCGACCTTTTCCGAGTCGTGGTTGACCATCTTGACGTCTATCAGGGACTTGATGGTCTTCTGTAGCTCCTTCTCGTTCATCTGGGTGCTGTCCTGCAGCTCCTTGTAGGCCACCGTTTGGCTGTTGTTGAAGGCCAGCAGCACGGCCATTTGGTAGGTGGTCACCATAGCCACGTAGGGCTTGGACAGGTAGTTCATCTTGACTTCACCTGGTGGTGGAGAGAGGCGCAGAACGGGTGGAGTTCCCACCATTAGTCACTGACATTAACCCATTAAGAAGGACAATTCTACAAATGTCTTCTAAAACTGTGGTTCTCAAACTGTTTCTTCATGTGACATGTCACACTTAAAAATAAATAAATTAATAATAATATATAATAATAATATTTATATACACACACACACACACACACACACACACACACACACACACACACACACACACACAGAGAGACAATCTGCTAAGGGCTATTTTATATATATTTATTTTTTGCACTGGCAGATTCGGCTGGTTTACAGGCTAATTTGGGGAATCCAATGTGCAGAGCTTGGGGAACATCTCCAGTTATAATGCTTGGTCAAGGGAACTGGTATGCTGGTGGTGAGGAAACCTAACGCAAACATGGGGAGAACATACAAAACCCTGCACAGAAAGGCCGCCCCTGCCAGGGTTAGGCCTACAGTACGGTCTTTTGTCCCACAATCACTGGCAATATACTGTTGTGCACAACAGCATGTGCTGTGGGATCCACATTCCTGAGCATCAACTGAAACCCACCCACCCCGCCAAGTCACAGAAATTAATATGCCTCTTCTCATGTTCACTCTGTAGGAATCCTGTTTGCTGGGATTTAGCATTAGATCCTTTAATTGCAGCATTTGTGGGGATTGGGAGCGGGGTGTGCTCTGTGAATAGTGAAACTGTTGTCAGCGCAGTCTTAGCGCTCTGTGATTCCATGGATTAGTCGTCGGAGACGTTACCAGGTGGCATGTTGCGAGGTAAAACCACTGACTGGATGCTTCCTCTGTGGAGCAGCTGGGATTCTGGGGGTCTCATACGGCACCATTAAAAAGTGAGAGGGTGGGGGAAAAAGTCCCACGGTGCTGACGGCAATCCACATGGAATAAAGCTAAATAACATGAAAGTGTCCCGTCCTCCACCCCAGCCACCAGTGCTCCATTTCCTAAAAAGACTAAGATTCTATGGAATCTTAGTCGTGACGAGTGAGAACGTTAATCCAATTCACACCACTTGGCAGCACAGTGGCTACCTCGACTTCATATCGGTCTCTGCTAACGTATTACACCTCATTTATACTTGGTTGTGCTTAGTGTCAACACACCAAAAATAGATTATGTTAAATCAGGCTTTAAAGCCCGGGGCACCTGGGTGGCTCACCTGGTAAGAGTGCATACCTCTTTAAATAACGGTTACTTCCAGCAATTAACCCGAGTTCGAATACGACCCGAGGCCCTGTGTTGCATGTCATCCTCTCTATCTCCCTTTCGTGTCTCTCTCTCTCTCTCTCTCACTGTTGCTATCGAAATAAAGTTCAGTCATAGAGAAATAGATTCTTGGGGGAATTAAAGTGTGAGCAGTCCAATTCAAGCAAAGTGTCTGGGTGCATTACCTGTGCAGAGATAGTGCAGCCAGGTCAACTTTCTACCGCTGAAGTGCTGATTATAGAACAACTCAAACTGTAAAGAAAAGCAAAACAATAATTAGCCCACAGCACTCCCTCCCCCGCCGTGCTAACTCCAGCGATGGACATTCCCCGACCGTACGCTGGTGGACTCACCATCTGTACACTCTTCTCTAGTTCTTGAGGGATGGCGAAGGTGGATGAGGGGACATGTGTGAGAGGCCAGGCTCCTGCCTGCAACCACATGACAAACACACTGAGACTTATGGGGGGGAAGAAGAGGCAGGAATCTATGGATTACGGTACTCAAATCAAAAGTATTCTCTTCTCGTCTCTATTTCATGTCCTGCACCTTGAATAATGTCCTACTGTATATAATGCACAGTACATAGGTGCCATATATATAATCTCAGGATTGTGGAAATTTATTTTGTGGAAAGAGACCCCTTGGTTGCTGTACACCCTGTAAATAAGCCTTTGTGAAACAAGCTTCTAAATTATCTGAAACCCTTTACTTTTTGTGGTAAAAGTGCGCAAACTTTCTTCTTTCCTGCCTTGATCTCCCCCCCTCTCTTTCTTCTCCCCTTTCTTGTTTTTCTTGGAAATAAATGGCACGATGGGAACTACTGTATGCACAAAAACTAATTTCACCCACTTTTTGACTTGATGTGATGTGACAATGAAGTTGATTCCGATTTCAATGAGAATCTATGACACCTCTTCTGGCTTTTACTGTACAATAATTCCATTTAGTCAGACAGATTATCGTTATATTTGCCCAGGTTGCTCAAACACAGTTATGAAATGATATCACTGTTGCAAGTTTCCGCCATGAGCATCAAAAATTATCTCGGACAGATATAGCAGTGTTCCTCGATTCAATAGCACATAATAAATTGCTCCATCCATTCATCTATTACCCTCGAAATATTAAGCGGAAAGCTCTTTCCCTTACGCCTTACCTGTAATACGTAAATTTGGAAGCTGATGCCAAGGTCTACCACAGTCTCTTGGGTTTTGATGAAGTTGTTGAACTTGTTGTTGAGGTCGGCGCTCACGCTCATGTCTGTGTACATTCTGTGGAGCTTGCTCGTGAACTCATAGCCGCACGCTTGCTGCAAGTTTGTTTTCATAGGGATGGGTGGGAGAGAAAGACGGAGGAATATGGAGCATGGGTGACAGAAAGGGCAAATGAGAGTGATTCTTTGTGGTCAGTCATTGACAAATAACATGTCTTTGCGGTGTCAGTTCCTGTCCTATCCTGTACTTTGTCTGGTGACTTTCAAAGAACACAATTAGGTTTGAGGTCTTCAGCAGTGCCATTTATTTACCTTTAGTTTGTTGATCATGGCTTCTTCCGAGTCCATTGACAATGACAGGCCATGTATTAACCGCTTTGCTAGCATTCTGGCATAAAACTGAAGGAACAAGAAAAAAACTACTTAAAGCGTAGCACATAAACAATCAATCACTATCCCATCGTCTACCAGCAAGGCGTGATGTTTGAATCATGTCATGTCAATCAGCAGTGGAGGATTTGTAAAGGTTGGTTGCTCATTTGGGGGGGGAAAGGGCAATTTCTAAAACCAATGAACGTACTGTAAAGAAATGCGTTTAAAATAAGGCCTTAATATGAATAAAAGCTTGTTTTCAGTTCTGTGGTGTGAGGACCAGAACACAGTTCAGGGTGACAGGGTGCGCGTCACCTTCTGAAAGACATCCTTGTCATCGATGTACTTGAACACTGTAATGAAGCTGGTCAGTTTGTCCTCCACCTCGTTCTCTGTCATTCCCTTTGCAGACTTCTTCAGCAGATTGTCACAGTACTTGGCCAGCTGAACAGGGACATGTGGAGGGAGATGTTATGTTACGAGATCAGGTCATGGAAGTGTGTGTGTGTGTGTGTGTGTGTGTGTGTGTGTGTGTGTGTGTGTGTGTGTGTGATCTCACCAGTTCAGGGGCTTTGCAGATGGATTTGGACTCCCTGTAGTTCACCACAGACGTCAAAGCCTGTGGGGAAAAAAACGAAAACAAATAAAACAATTGCTCAAACTTCACTTCACAGATACCGTACAATTAAACCACTGCATTTGTGAAATTGTCCCTTCAACCACATGGAACCCATCGGCCCTATTCTGGGGTGAACACTGAGAGAATTACAGATCTATAAGTGTTTGAGCTTGTAGATTGGCTATGTTCAGCAAAGAGATTTTGTGTAGAAGGAAAAAAGGAGGGGAACAAGTATAGAGCCCTGGCAGACCCCGATCAACAAAGTATATATGGTTTAAGTGGTATTAACTATGTGTTCTTAACAGAACGGAGAAGAAATGCCAGTCAGCAAATTGCAGCAATTACAGTCTCCCTATCTAGTGGTTGTTGCCATTAAATGCTCTGGTGCATGACTGGCCAACAGAGTGAGGTAAATACCTTATCAAGTGCACTCATGAAATGCTGATCCCCGTTCAGGACCGTGTTAATGAGCTGAACAAATTTACTGTGAACCTCAAGCACAGACTCCACAAACTGGGTTGGCATCTGAGGAAGACACAAGAGACATCATTTAATGCATGAATAACGTAGACGTCGTAGGAGAAGTAAAAAAAAAGAGGGTAATTCTAACTTGGCCTCAAAATAAACACATTTCTACGTGTCTATTTAAGAGAACAGAACCACTGGTGGGTGCAGCCAGACGATCAGAAAACTCTGCCTACCGATACTGTACATCTGGGAAATCTAAATTCAATTCATGAGCTTGAACAGCAGAGAAAACCAGAGCTAACAAAACGACTTCGAAAATCAATTCCATTTTATGATTTCCAGGCTTTTATTTCCGTTTGCATTCGGCTCAAAAATGAAAAGCCTCAGGAACACATTGGAAGATCTGGAACAGTTAGTGGGAGAGAACTTGAATTTCGCTAACCAATAAAATAACGCGCAGAGGGGCGTCGCTCAAAATTTGGTGACGTCAGTGTTCTCCGCTGTTTTCTACCTGGGCAGTCAGATGGGTGAACCAATAGGATCCACCGCCGTGTTTGTGTCGCCACGCGCCCCTCTAGCCCAGAAACCACTGTACTAGGCAGAGATGTATTATCGCCTGGCTGTTATTGCCTTAGCTACTGTAGGCAAGACTAAGTTAATATGGCAAGACTCGAAGACAAACTAATTGATATTGAGTTAGATTTAGTCAGCGATAATGTTTCACTATAAAGGTCACACACTCACACATGTTGCTGAACTTGCTGTGCTACTGACATTTTCCTGAGACAGGTTACTAGTGGCTCGGAGGCCCTCGTCATGGATATGGACTTGCAGCTCCTGGATCATGTGAGGTAAGCCACTGGACACGGCCCGCAGTAGAGTGTACATGTTGGCCATGTCTAGACAGCACAGAGAGAAGAGAGACATTCTAATTACACATCCCACAACTCACAACAGGTTTGTGTTAATGTGTCCACATCTTATTTCTGTTAAATCAGTTGTTCTCAAACTTACCCCCATCTTGTTTGTGCCAGGGACCCCCAGAAGAGAAGATTTGTGTTAATAGATTTTTCAAAAATGTAAGACAAATAGCAGATATATAAAAGCTCGTAGCGTGGCAGAAAGTGACACACTGCTATGTTAACTACTTTCGCTGGGGACCCCCTGAAACCCCCTCAAGGACCCATGGGGGTCCCCGGAACTACTGTTCTATCACATCCCACAACTCAATGACAAGTTTGTGTTAATGTGTCCACATCTTATGTCTGTTAAATGTACTCAGGACTCGTTGTGTGAGTAAACTTATACAACTCTGTTCCTCAGAGAATAGACATGCTGCGGTTCAAGTTGGATGGCATCCACCCAACTTGGATGGACAATAATTAGTGAGTAATTCGATTTAGCGTATAAATAAAATTGTGTTACAACTGTATTTCATTTGCTCAGGTAACCAAACGTGACTAATCGCAAACTCACACCATGGACAATCAATCTCACGTAATTTGAGCAAATAAAGTGCCACACTGTAGCTGTAGCGTCCAAACATTATAAGAGTAACAAAACAGAATTGATGTTCACTACTACGGTAAAAGTCCTCAAATTTTGCCAGACACATTCACCAACTTCGAGGACAGAGGGTGTCCGTTATGTCTGCAAGCAGACATAACGTAGCAGAGATCAGTTCAACTAAAACTACACAATGGATTGGACAATCCAATAAGGTTGATTGCTAGGCTGGAACAGTACGGAGGACATTCTCATAGCCAGACATCGAAACTGGAAAGGGGTTGAAAAAGATTGTGTGCAGGGGAAAGACGGACCAATATGAAAAAACAGACAAAAACTACCATTCCGTCACTTGTGTGTGAAATGGCAAGACAATAAAGGAAGCTTGCTTTCAGCTGGCGAGGATTTGTTTGGCCATTTTAAGAACTAGACTGAAATCATGTACGTCATTCGCCAGCTTTCAGTTGTCATGGGGAACAATGACACAGCTTTTAGAGCACAGGGGGGTGCAGTTTAAAAATATCAAATCCTGTGTGTGCTCCCCTCAGCCCCTCTCCAGTTTGACAGGCTTTACTGATGTTGCGAGGCAGGATGGCTTCAGCCCTTATAATCTCTAGATGTGAGGCCCGAAACTCATCTGTAGTTTTTCAACAAAGAAATAGCCGATTCTCAAGTTCAAGTTGATTTATCAATTTAGCTGGTGACCCCTGGGGATAAAAAGAATCTTCCTGTGTTTCATACAAACTAAATAAATAGCTGACCTGGAGAGCAAACTAACAAGAATTTGGTCTATTTGTCCAAAATAAGAACATTGAAGAACATATTAGAATAGTGAATTAAAAAGAAAAAAGTTTTGTATGTAACCCTAGTATCCAGGACCCATATTCAAAAAGTAAACCACAATGTGTACTATAGTGCTTCATTTATTGACTAAAACTATGAATTTTTTTTTGTCAACTACCTTATTTCACTGACGGAAACTATGATTACTAAAAGTAAGACTAAATATATTGACAATTTCATCAACAAATGCAAACTAGACTAAAATGTAGTGGAGAAGAGATCCAGAAAAAACTGGGATGTGTTGTGAGCTTGTAGATCCGCAATTTTCAGCATCCAACCAAGTGTAAAAACAAGCATCTAGACAGACACCACCAAGGCCAGACAAAATACATTTTAGTCTACCAAATCAAGTGTAGATTTAGTTGACTAAAATTGTATGATATTTAGCGGACAAAAACTAGACAAAAAACATTTCAGATTACTAAAATAACAGTCAACAGTGGTGTACCAACCATCTCTCTTCTCCTGCCGGATGATGTTTTGACACTCCCCGTGAAGGAACTGCAGGTGGTCGGCCACCATCCGCTGCTGGCATTCGTGGATGACCTTGACGTAGGAGCTGGGGTGCAGGTACTTCCGACATCGCACCTCTTCATCTTTCAACCGCCCCAACACCTAAATTATTAAACAAATAAGAACATTTTCTGTACCAAATCTTCCCCTTTTCTGTAGTAAATCTCTCCATACCACGGTAGATCAACCATTTCCACTATTGTGTAATTTGTTTGGAAAGAAAATCATTATTAAATGCGTCAGTAATTTCTTTGTATATTTATGTTTTTTTTTCATATCTGCCCTGTGCAATTTGTGATTATGAAGCCTAAAAGAAATACAAATTGTAACGTTCCAATGTTCAATGTAAAAACAACAATTAAACCTTTAATCGCATTTATTTGTGACAATAGTCAACTTACATTTGTAATCGTGACATCCCTATCAACAACCTGTATATAAGGTCCTTCATACCTTTTCCATATACTGTGAACAGTTGGACTCTTGCAGTAGGTTGGAGGCTTCCTGTTTGTAATACTCCCCCGTTTTTGTCAGAAATGGCCCCTCGAAGATTTCTTGATAAAACTGAAATGCAGGAAGAGAATGCTAATTGTGTATGAAGTGTTAAAGTGACCTTCCAATGATTTCAAACCTCAAATCCTGGTACAGCTGGTAAATGTGTCCATAATTACTAGCGAAATAAATACAATTACAGACTTTATCAGTAACCATGGTAACCACAAAAATGTTATTAGTATCCTATATCATATACATGTCTGATATTTGTAACAAACCGTTACCAAACCGCTATTAAAATCACTAGACAATTCAGTGAGCTATCATGGTTTTAAAGGTGGAGGTGTACATATATGTAGAAATCCCTATAGCCCAACAGAGATATTCATCCACTGGGAACAGCATAGAGACAGTGTATACCGGTAATGTAGAAAACCCTATAGCCCAACAGAGATATTCATCCACTGGGAACAGCATAGAGACAGTGTATACCGGTAATGTAGAAAACCCTATAGCCCAACAGAGATATTCATCCACTGGGAACAGCATAGAGACAGTGTATACCGGTAATGTAGAAAACCCTATAGCCCAACAGAGATATTCATCCACTGGGAACAGCATAGAGACAGTGCCGTTGCCTCACCTTCAGTGGGAACTTCTTCTTGTACTGTTCAACATGAACAAAGGAGTTGATGACCCCATGAATTACTTTCTGGTTGGGGTCCTCACCGCAACGGTCACTGGAAGACAATGCATCAGTTGATATTGCACTACTGTTTTATACTCTTATTGTACTACTTGCATTATATTTTTTTATTAACTTGTAGCTGCACACAATAATTAATGGAATTTGCCATTATTCCTACATCAGTGGTTTCAAGGACCCCCATAACTCTGAGACGTGTAAGGGTACATTTGGAAGGCCCTCAAGGAACTCCATGGGCAAAATAATAATAAAAAATCACACCGTGTGAAGTGAGGGACACTCATTATCCTACATCATCATGCATCATCTCATACTGGCCAATAAGAATGCATGTTGCCACAAATTTACGTCATATATTTGGCGGACATTTGACCTAATTTCATCTTTCATTGTCAATGGCCAATATTGAGACATGTGGGGACAAGATTTGGCAGACATTTGACCTAATGTCTCCTTTCATTGTCAATGGCAAATATTGAGACGTGTGGGGTCAAAATTAGGAAGCTACCTGCAGTCATTGTGCATATTAAATTATAAACCAAGTTTACAAGGCATGTTATGCCAAAGGAAGTCCTGTTGAGTGTGCAAAAGACTGACTTTTTGATTTCGTTGAGCAGCATCCTGAGCAGCACAGCCTGGAGGGGCTCGATCATCAGCTTCCTCCACATGTCTAACGCCAGCTGAAATGACAAAGAGGAGACCTGCGTGTGGGCACACTGTCTGCAACGCAGATAGCCACGATGTTGCTGAGTCATCCTTTGCTACGGGGTGGCGGTGTAGGATGACATCACCACTTTAGTTCTGGGTCACAGAAGTTGAACGCTTAAAAATGTTCTCATATTAGCTGTCCCTTCTTTGATATTATAATGTATGTATGTGTGTGTCTGTACATACACACCCTATATATTGTGTTGGTGGGATTGTCTTCTTTCGGTTAGGGACATATTAATGAAAGTATTGGGTCTGGGGTGGTCTTTCCACCAGTGTGACCAGGGCCGTACCTCTCCGATCTCCATGAGTGGTTCGGTCATGTCCACGCCTCCATAGCCGTACTGCAGGTCTGCCTCTGTTAGCTTGTTCTTCTTGATGAACTGAGTGTTGAGATACCTGTGTGTGGGGGAGAGGCGAGATAGGAGATGAGATTGTTACCCAATTTACACAGAAGATAGGGTAATGACGCTGTTATTAGTTGTACTATAAGAAGTTAAGAACAAGTACAAGCACTGAATTGATTGTGTGTGTTATAGCTCTCGGTTAGTGCCCAGTTGTCAGTAATTCTTAATTGAGCATTTAACAATGCAAAGGAAAATAATCGTCAAATCACTCTACTGCTTCCCTGGCATGTTTAATCCATTGTCTACAATGCATGGAATGTTCCCTTTTTAATCAATGAAGGGTCCTCCACTGCCAACGTTGTGATGCGTGTTGCAGTTGCCCTCTGACCAGGCAGGCAGGACAGGCAGCACACTGTCAAACGCCTACTTTGACAGCCGACATACAGCCAATCTGTGTTCCTCAGCCTACTCAGTCTAGCTAATATGACAAGCTGTTTTGACAGCTGTGCTGTCTGCTTTCATCAGAGGGAGTACGATGACACCCCAGTTTCTCTCATACTCTTTCTGACGAGTTAAAAAAAACAAGAGACACCAAGGCGTGATGAAGTGCTAAATGACTGGCTGGTGCAGCCTACTGTACAATGGTGAAAACTGTTTAAGTGGGTCAATGAGGCAAAGTATTCAGTTTAGTAGCATTTCAGCCCGAACTCTGCTGAAATGTAAATTAGTTTATATATTGCATTTTTCATGAACCTTTTCCTCGTTCCTACCGTTTCACAACAAGAGAGCATGACGTAGTCTCTCTTCCAAACCCACCCATACAAAGATACAATAAATCACAAAGATTGTTATGTACGCAGTCTTAAGAGAAGCACATAAAATGTAAATGAAGGGAAGGCAAAGCTGTGTAAAAATAGACTGTACTCCAAGGGGATATCGATATCAAAAGAAAATCAAGGACACGCCAAATTGCTGTAGGCGCTTTATGTAGCGCAGTTGAAAGGCCACATTACAATAAGAAGTGAGCGGCAGGGGAGATCATGACAGCAGTGTTCAGAAAGCTGTGCAGCTATAGCCTATGACATAACAGAACAAGTCTCTTCACATCAGAGCACGGGCACAATACCATGTTTAAGGTCTTTTATTTGTCCTATTCATATCTATGTTACAAAACGCAAATAGAAGACTGGAGATGGGACGATAAGAAAATGTCATGTCACGCTTATTGTGGCAGAAATAATTGCGATCAAACGATATTACCGGGATAATGAAAATATAATTAAAACTCAAAATGCCACTTTTATTGTTATCAATTTGAACACACAGCATCCCTATTTTGGGGGGAACGTTCGCCAAGAATAGCCGATCTACAAGGTCATAACAATTTTGCAAGTATCAAGCTTGTAGATCGGCTATTTTGCGGGAATCAATTAGTGTAGAGTGAAATAAGAGTGTACCAAATGCACTCTTTACAGGTCAGTTTTATTAATTTTTTATTGTATTAAGGGTTTAGCCCATTCTGGGCAGGAACCCCTTTTGGTGTTATAACCCTTCTGGACGGGAACCCCTCTTGGCGTTCTGTACAGTATGTACAGTATTCAAAAATTAAAAATATTTGATGCTGCTATATAAATATTTGAAGTTTTTCAGAAAACTTAGGTCAGGATTTAGAAGGCATTTTAGAATCGGAGTCAGGGCAAAATGGGTTAAGTTGTACTGAATGTACAGCTCAAGAAAGGCTAATTCATGAGTCATGACGGAGGACAATTTCACAATACATTAAAATCTATTTTTAGCACGATAAACAATAATCACAACTATTGACCCATGCCTATGTCCAATTCATATCGATGTTACGAAACACAAACAGGAGACATCATGAGCTAGCAGTAAAAGAGGGTGCCTGGTGTTACCTGTATAAGCAGTCCATGTAGTCAGCACCCTTACTGTACTCTTCCCAGTATCTGTGGTACATGACCAAAACCTGCTCCTCTGACTCCAGTACTTTCTGAAAATGCACACAGATCAGAGGACATTATCGTTATAGAAAGTGTCATAGTGGGGAAATTAAACCGTGTTCACTGAATACGCACGGTTGCTGCCGTTTTTGGTCCCTCACCTTGTGCAACTGCCGGACATGATTTTCCAGAAACACCTTTGTCTCTGTGTACAATCTTTCACCCAGGGGTTCTGGGTATGCAACACACAAGGCATAAATGTCACTGGTTTCAGGGTTCAGGAAACATAATATTAATATTTTAAATCAATAAATCATAGCTGAGAATGAATACAATCTTTGGTTATTACATTTTAATAATATTAGATGTTAAGGATTTAGAATTTCAATTTACATAATTGGATTAAAGAGATATACATTTTTGGACAGCCTACAAATTGTGTATTATGATACCATTAATATAATATTACTCTGATCAGACAAATATATACAAATATATAAAACAAATATGTAGTACTATATCAAAACTATGAAATTGAGACAATTCAAATATTTGTGATCTACAATCACACATTCAAACACCAAGCAGCCACGTCAAGGTCTTCCGAAGATGTGCTGAGAGGATACGAGAATCGGTCGTTCCATGTAGCTCTCTCCACATAGTCAAGCATCACCACCGCCTTGATTGTCGTCAGTAGCTTGTTCCATGTCTCGTCAAAGTCCACCACCCGGGGCTTCAAGGACATTGTATCGCTTCTGTTTGAGACTGAGAGAACAACACCTTAAATGACTGGCACTAGAGGCACAGAGAGAAGTGGGTTAAATCAATTGTGGAAATTGATCCATTTCCATAGCTGGAATCCTTGTCTGGCCTAACATTACTGTAGGTAGAAGATAACAATAAATTAATTCTTGCCATTTGGGTAGTTTGAAACAAATACTTAAGTTAGACCAAATGAGAAGACCAGGCTTGAGTGACAGAAATAGGTCCAAATACCTGTAGTGTCTAACACGGAACATAACATTTGCCATACACAGTGATTCTGAATATGATCAATAACACTAGTAGTAGAGTAGTAATTTTGATTGATTGATTGAAATATTTATTAACAGTTTGCAGAATTACAGTACATTTCAAGTACAAACTCAATACAAAGACTGTTAACTGTGAGTGGATGACCCAATTAAGCATTACACTTGTTTACAAGAGGGTCCACCTTGTTCAATTCATCAAAAATCTGAGTGCATGACTCAGTTATTAAAATGATGTAAAGGTTGCACAGAGATCGTCAATATTAAGCATTTGGTGGAGAAGGCTACTAAAACAACAGCAGCATAAATGAGTAGACAAACAGCGTGTAAAACAAGCAATGTGGTCAAGTTCATGGTTAATGACCAACACCAATAAACAAACCTGAGGCAGGGACTACTATTCCAAAATTGTTCAATAAACTAAAGACACAACACTTGTGTGTGTGTGTATATATGTGTCATACAGCAAGGGTTACCTGACGGTATAGGCCCACTGTGGCTTCTCATTCAAACCAGTTGATTTTTAACGTGGAAGAAAACATTGCAACATCACATACATGTATTTTTTTGGTGTTACGCTCGTTACTTTACAGCCATTCATCTTACATAAACAAAACGTCAACATCAGTGGGTCAACAACCACGTTCCTTTGGACGCCAACAACACCCCGCAGTTATGAATAAATATGTCAAGTTTGTAGCATTATTAAGGTTGAACTGCCAATGCCTAAAATAGGAAGGCTGCGGCTAACGAGGCTAGCATAGCAACACGCTAGCATTACGCTAACGCTTTGGTTTGACTGGAGCGGGTTAGCTAAAGGATGCTAGGTAGCATTGCTGGCTAATGGTTAGCAAGCACAAATGAGCTGCTTTTTTGCGTTTCAGTTTCTCTCCCTGTATAGTTGTTTCATTGACAAACAGCGCGCCGGACAGCAGCGCCTCTGTCAGCGGTAAGAAGTGAACGACGGGGGGGCCGGGCTGTGGAGGTGCCCACGGTTACGTACCTCTGGACTTTATTATTCACTTGTTTTCTAAAAAGAAAAGTCAGGTTTTTGTCCGCTGTCACGGGCTCGTATCTCTGTCACTTTACAGGTCTGCCATTAGAGCCTGTGTGGGACTATGGACCTCGGCCGTGTGACGGTGTCGCGCGGCCCAAAAACGGGCAGATCTACAAGCTAACGAGCCATACCAGCTCACGTTAACGCTGTGTGAGACAGCTTGTAGATCTGGCTATTTACGGGCCGCGCGACACCGACGTACGGACCGAGCACCAACGCGGACCGTACCATTGTCGTCAGCTGGCGTGGGGTGACCGGGTAGCATGAGCATAGCGCAGATAGTTTTTGCCGTTAATAAAAGGATAATTGAGGGAGTTGATATTTGACTGAATGCATTGCACCGAGTTTAGTTGTCCGTGTCGATGAGAGATTAATCGAAGATTTGGGTTCAAATTGTAAAACAATACTTAACTTTAGAGGACATTCCCTATTGTTGAATGGTAAAACTACGGGAAGCTCATTGGGATTGATCTGACAACTTCGTCATTTTCTTGCGACTAGCTCAAAGCTCTTGCCTCTTGGCCCCTTGGCTCAAACCTACCGGTTGTATACAAACTCAAACCCCTATGGCTATGGCTCAAAGTTCAAACTCAACATTTTAATTAGCCTTATTTCAAGTGTGTTTTGTCCACAACGTTTTTCTTTCTTTGTAAAGCTTTTGTAAACAACACTAGTATTAGATGTTGTATTTATTTGTTTATTCGTTTTTTACGTTTTTATAATAATAATTGTTGTTGTTATTCTTTTAATTACAAATTGTATTATTATTATTGCGCCCGTGCGTCGCATTTACTATGAAAACCGTCAGTTAGTTAGTCACAGTTATAGTTAGTCACCCCACGCATCCATATAGTCGCCTCATGACATCACACCTCCATATATGGTCACGCCTCGTGACATCATGCCTCCATATAGTCACGCCTCGTGACACGTGATGATCCAAAATGTATATAATAATAAATTTTTAATATGTTATTTGGATGACCCTAGGAACATAAAATAAA
Source organism: Protomyctophum bolini (assembly GCF_963924005.1). NCBI lineage: Eukaryota > Metazoa > Chordata > Actinopteri > Myctophiformes > Myctophidae > Protomyctophum > Protomyctophum bolini. The sequence goes on from NC_137882.1 coordinate 20,053,061, forward strand.
CATTGAACGATTACTATTGCAATTTCTTTTCGGTCAAATGTTAGATTGACTGGCCAGTGAGTTGCCCATGCATGTGCTCCCATCTGCGCGGCCTACGAAACTTGCCTATCGGCTCGTTCCTGCAGCAACGCAGGCGTGCCATTAAAGGGACACTTCACCCTTTTTGCAAAAAGATATATGTTAATGACGTTTAGAAGCTTTAGAACACACTCCTGGGGGTCTTTATGTGTGTAATATGTGGTTTTAGATATTTTAGATTGTAGCAGTGAGCCTGTTGTCTCTGATGTCATGGACACTGGGCTCACTTCCTTCCTGGACTACATGTTGTCTCAGTAAGACAGCTCTCCCCCCTATCCACAAGGAGGAGCAGTGCACCAAAGAATTATGGGAATTGTAGTCCAGGAAGGTAGTGAGACCAGTGTCCATGACATCAGAGACAACAGGCTCACTACTACAATCTAAAATATCTAAAACCACAGATTACACACATAAATACCCCCAGAAAAGAGACCTAAAGCTTCTAAACGTCATTAACATATATTCTTTTGCAAAAAGGGTGAAGTGTCCCTTTAATGATGGTAACGCACACCGTCTCGTGTAATAATATTGTTTAATTCTATACATCTGTGTGCCGGTTGTTGGGGCAGCTATAGGGAATAGAAAAAACACTGATTTACGATTATGTCCCTATTGGAACGTAACTCGAACGACGCTGAGTTGGCTGAAGCGGACTTCAGCGAAGTTCAGCCGCACGGCACGGCAACTCGCTCGCCTGAGCTTGATCGGTGTTGCCTCTCGTGACTCAAGTCCACTTCAAACAGCGTGTCTCTGTTGTTGTAGCTTTTTTTTAATTCAAGAAAACTTGCCTAACACCTCACTACTTCCTAACTTAATAGGGGCTGAGCCCTGAGGTCTGTTCTCATCAATGCGCACCGGTGGGGACAGTGGTCCGATCCGCAACTGGGGCAGAGCGGGTCACTAAAAAAATGGGGGTGAACGTGTTCTGGGCTAACGTTCTGGCCTTTGATACTGCAAGGGCTTTTGAGACTGCTAGGGCCTTTGAGACTGCTAGGGCCTTTGAGACTGCTAGGGCCTTTGAGGATGCTGGGGCCTTTGAGATTGCTTCAAGTGCTGCTGGGTCTTCTAAGGCTTCTGGGCCTGGGGTCTCTTTGAGACTTCTTCAACTGCTGGGTCTTCTAAGGCTGCCTAGGCTCACTATTGTTGAGGCTGCTAAATAATGATTCTTCCATTGCATAAAACTATAGCTTAACTCGGCTCAACTGGCTTTGTTCTCCAATGCCAATAGAACACCCTCAATGTAGCTGGCTGTCACAACAATGCTGGTAGAGATGAGTAGAGTCGAAAAGGCGAGTAGAGATGAGTTGAGAAGGTTTTATACAATGCAGAAGCACCATTAGATTGCTGGGGTCGCTGACTCAGCGCCTCTGAGGCCCAATTGCTTAGTATGATACAAATTTCATTAGAGTATATCTGGGCACAAAGAAATCAAAAGATAGACAGAAAGAAAACAAAAAACAGCGACTTTGAACGGTTCACAGAATGGTTGTGTACCATATTTTTGTGCTTATATTGTTAGTTTATGAAAACATTCAGGTTTAGGTTGGTTAGTGTTAGTCTGGGCCAGCAAAATAAGGCAGTCCCTGCATGCCTCTCACAGACGTGTACATATTAGTCACTAGACTCACTAGTCACTACACTACTTTACACTAGAGGAATGCATTCATTTTGATTAGGTCTTCCAACTGTAATACTGACAAGCACCACTTGGGGGAAGTCACATTCCATGTCTCATCAGCTTGCCAGCCTGGCATGAACTATAATATTGTGATTATTGTCCATTGTTTTATTAGTTTAGTGCTCGTTTAAGTTTATTTGTTGTCTTATAAAATGTATTCAGTATATCTACTAGTCTACTACTTTGAGATTTATTTATTTTTTAAATCAGAATAGGCATATTCTGATTTAATAGCTAAATGGAATCAGAATAGGCATTACAAACACACTTTGGCTTCACTCACACCTTTTGCATCTAGCATACAACATTGATGCATGCTAGATGTATACAAAGGGTTTGTTTACATCTTGGCCCAATGCATTTCCAATGGAAGTCACATGGTTTGACACAACATGTTTGTTGTACGGCTTTCGGCTGTGTTTCGACTGCCCCCCCTCCCCCTCATACAACACAAATGTTGTGTCAAAAACCATGTGACTCCCATTGGAAATTAATTGCGAGCTTGCATCAGTCAATAAGTCTCATGCATCAGCTATACATCAATTTGTTGTGCACGTGAGAGTCAGGCCTTTGTGTGAAGGCACATTACTCTCACAGTAATGTACAGGATACATTCCAGTCTCATGCTCATGCTTGTTGTGTTGACAAACTTGACCAAATCCACAGTTTAACACAGTTAAACTAAATGTCTGTTTATTTCTTTTTGATTATTTTTGCCCATTTAGTGAACAATATGATTTCAATTAGAATGTGTTGTTTTGTTTTAATTTGTTAATCATTATTATTTATTTATTTTAGTTTTAGTTTTTCCTCACCTTTACGTTTAAAATAACTACTCCTACTCACTCCTCCTCTAACCTACTCCTCGACTAACCTTGGCACAAAGACATTGAAACCTAAATGAATATGCACAGGACATTATAGATCAAATTCAAATTCAAGATACAATTTTGGAGAATGTTGCACTGCAGCCAATTGTGGGACATGGCCAATCACTTAACTCTCGACTCACACAGTCTTCTTGTGAGTCAAAACGTTAATCAATAAAAGCCTTGACTGGGAGCTTTGAAAGTCTCAGTGTGCAGACTTCTAATTTTCATGCTGCCTTGATTCACTGTTACAGTATCAGTCTGTGGTCGATTGATTGTTCTGATGAATAGAAAATGGTGGATAGGGGTCATCCCTATGTTCCCCAGGTTCTATGTTCCCCAGGTTAACAGTCTTTGTATTAAGTTGTGCTTTCATATGAAATGTAAATAGGATACTTCAATCAATCAATCAATCAGATCCTGCACATGCCGGCCAGCGGATGTGCCTGTTAAACCCCTTTTGGTGTTCTAACCCTTCTGGACGGGAACCCCTCTTGGGTTTCTGTACAGCAGTGGTTCCCAAACTCTTTCATGTCAAGGACCCCCAAAATGATACCCATTAGCCTGTGGACCCCCCCATTTGAAAATATATGCCAAGGACCCCCATAAGAGAATATTTGTACAGCGCTAGGGCCCCCGGTTTCATCTGAATTAGGCGACGGCCCCCTATTTAATAATAATAATAACCCCAATACATATTGTAATTTAAATGGAGTTGGAACAACTGATGTTCGGGAGGTTTGACCAAGCAAAAGACAACCAACCAATGCCACCGTCAACTCCACCCTGTGCCACATGCCAACCACTCACCCACCAGGCCGACCACTCCTACCTCACCAATCACCCTGGGTACTTAAACACAAGTTTGAAAAACAGCGGCGTGCATAGTTTCCAGTAACCCACCCTCTCTCCCCTTTTCTCTTCTACCTCTATCTTCTCTGCAGGTTCCAGAGGGGTTTCTACACATTTCGCATGGCACACGCCTCAACCCCCAAGCCAAAGTATGGGTCCACAACCCCTCGAACCCCTCAATCCCACCACCGCCCACGTCCCGTGCTCTTGACCATCTAAGCCGCACGCCGCACGCTTGCGTGTGGCGATGACCTTAGATGATCACGCCGGCACCTCCCGATGTAATTCGTGCCCCTTACTATCTAAGCCGCACGCTACACGCTCGCGTGTAGTGATGACCTTAGAAGATGTTCACGCCGGCACCTCTAATGGCATCCTCCCACGGCCAGACCATCTAAGCTGCATGCTACACGCTCTGCGTAGTGATGACCTCTAATGGCATCCTCCCACGGCCAGACCATCTAAGCTGCATGCTACACGCTCCGTGTAGTGATGCCCTTAGAGGTTCTCGTCAGCACCCCCATGGCATTCGTGCCCCTGACTATCTAAGCCGCACACTACATGCTTGCGTGTGGCGATGACCTTAGATGTTCATGCCGGCACCCCTAATGGCATCCCCCGCCCCTGGCCATCCAAGCCGCACGCTGCATGCTTGCGTGTGGCGATGACCTTAGATGACCATGCTGGCTCCCCTAATGTCCTTCCATGCTGTGGCCGTTCATGCCGCACATTCCATGCTTCACATGTGACGCGCCCATAAACGACCATACTCCATGTCTATTCAATAAAAAACCCTAAAGGTTCTTATGTCTGATGCTTGGTCTTTCCTAGTGAACTCTGAGAGTAACGGGTCCATTTGGTTCCATTTGTACACTCTCTGAGTTAAAGACCAAAAAGGGTCCATTTAGTTCCTACAGTAACTATCATTTAGCTGAGGACCCCCGGCCCTGGAACTCCCTCAAGTACCCACTTTGGGAACCACTGCAGTACCAAGTATATACCAAGTATATACCAAGTATTTCAGGAAACTTAGGTCTGGATTTAGAAGGCGTTTTTAGAATCGGCCTCAGTCCAAAATGGGTTAAAACTGTATTCTTATGTAGTCACCATTCACCAAAAGGATGTAGATGTTTTAGCACAAGGCTGATCATCATGAAAATACATTTGGGAATGGGTAGCCCAAGCATTGACGTGTACGTACTACGTAGGCCTACGAACCAGGTCAACGTGTCATTGAGCACGTTTCCGCTCACACAGTGTATAGCCTACTCTAATGAGTTCTGGCTCTTTGGTTCTGGCTAATAAGAGTGTCGGCTAAAGTTTAACCAGGAAAAAGATCGAGAATAAGAGAGAGCAAGAGAGGAGACACATAAGTGCATTATATGTAACTAATCTGTATAATAAATGAAGGATCTAAAGTGCATAGTAAAATAAAAGTCATGCATGTGTGCAGAGAGACCATTAAAACACAGTAAAATCCATCTGTGAAGTGGCAACAGGCACAGTGCAGCTTTAATTATCACAGCATACATAGCCTACCTCCTGGGCCCCTGATGCCCCATTAAGGAGAGTGAACTCTCAAAACAAACACACTGATGATGGGAAATGCTTATGGGCATTGTGAAGTGATCCATTCCAGGCACAACGGGAGAAAATGAAAGGGGTCCCATTTTATTGAGTATCACAACAAAACTACCGATGGGAAACATTTTACAGCTGAGGACAGCTGACAGGCCTGAAACACAGATGATATTTATGTTACAGCGTGTGTGTGTGTGTGTGTGTGTGTGTGTGTGTGTGTGTGTGTGTGTGTGTGTGTGTGTGTGTGTGTGTGTGTGTGTGTGTGCGTGTATGCACAAATTAGCCCTCTTTCTTTCAGTCCTAATCATCCACCTATTAACTGGTGTAATCTGTTAAGAGGTCACAAAAGTTCACAGCAAATCTTTTAGAAGCTCTGCCATTGGGTGGCCTGACCCAGAGTTGGTGCCAGGATATGATTAGCCTTTGCTTTAGGCTGAGACTAGCTTAATATCGTTGGCATAACGGAGTTCAAGGTTAGTGTTGCGTAGTTTGCCGCGTTTGGGGATTATGGTCCTCTTTGTTCCATTGTAGCCTGCACGAAACTACAGTACAGCCTGATTTATATACTTACGCCGCACGTACTACTACGCCAGTCTCAATGGCCGAAAAAGTTGAAACCTTTCTGGTTTGGCCTGCCAGACCGTGTCCTGCCCGCTGTTGTCTGTCTTACTGCCTGTCTCAATAGAAGACCCTAGAAGGAGTCGAGTCGACTGCCGGCCGCCAGGGTCACATGCAGCCGAGGTCACAGCCGAGGCAAATGGGAAAAAAAAGATGCAGGGTCAATGGAGACAGGGGAGATCAAACCACACCACAATGAGAAGGCAGTGAATGCAAGGGGTGGAGTGACAGACTGGTGCGTGCGTGCGTGCGTGCGTGCGTGCGTGCGTGCGTGCGCGTGCTTGCATGCGTGCGTATGTCCAAACAATAACTATCCTGTAAGATCTTTATATTGCTCATGACAGTGACACTGACAGCAGTAGCAGTCGCCTTCGGCATAAGATGTCTTTATGTACAAAACACAGTCAGCAGCACATAGTGGCATGGTGGCATTTAGACCCGCGGCAGACTCTAAAATTGTCTTCTAAATTCTATAACAGTTTTCTGAAAAACGTATGTTGTATTATATCAGTGCTGCCCCATCTCAAAATATGTTGTACCAGCACAAAGCATGTTCGCTTTAAAAATATATATGCTGGTGGTGTTCTGCCCCTCCCCCCTCATCAAACTAAAATGTTTGGTCAAACCATGTGACTCCCCTTGGAAAAGCATTGCTTGATTGGTGTTTGGTACCTGTGAATGAGGCCTAGGTGGCGGTGGTTGATTAGCCTGGAGGCTGGAGACCATGATGAGTCTGGTCATGCCAGGGTAGTGGTCTATATTACAAGGTGTGAGGTGACCACCTGGATTTAAAAAAGAGATAAGAATTGTTGATAAAACTGCTTGGAGAGAATCCAAACTAAAAACCAAAAATTCAAAGATCTGGTTGACCTTAAAACAGTTCAAATAATGTACAAAGCATAAAACTAATTATTACCGAACAACATCCAAAGATTGTTCCAAACGAGCCAGAGTCATTACGATTTGAGAGGAGTGTTTAATCTGCCGTTAGTGAGGACCAATGCAAACTACCACTGTATTTCTGTAAAAGGGGTTATACTCTGTGGAACAAATGCAAAGATTAATTGAAACAAAGTGAGACATGGAATAAGTTCAAACAAATGTTTTAAATGGATATATAATGGATAGAAGAGCTACTTGGGGACAAGATTGGGTTGGATTTAGCATCATTTTGTTGCATCGTTTGTTGTCTTGATGCTTGTTTTATTGCTTTGCTTTTCACTAAACGTCTTCCTATTCCTTTTTCAAAGAAATATAATTCAAGGAATATGTACAGATAACTTTGGCACTATTTCTTTCTAATAAAAAATAAAATAAAATAACATGTAAAATGTATTATTTTAATATGTTCGAAATAAATAAATACAAATTCTTAAGTGAAATGAAATGAACACTGAACATCGGCTCTACTCCGAGTCTCTCCCATGTGACTGAACTTCTCACCCTATCACTAAGGAAGATGCCAGCCACCCGGCGGAGAAAACTAATTTCGGCAGCTTGTATTTGCAACCTTATACTTTCGGTCATGACCCACACTTCATGACCATAGGTGAGAGTAGGAACGAAGATTGCTCGGTAGACTGAGAGCTTTGCCTTCTAGCTCAACTCTCTCTTCCTCACAACAGTGCAATCAAATGTTATATTAATTCTGTGCAGATAGTTTGGGGGGGAGCATTCATTCTATGATGTCAGCCGAATCCCGATACAGCTCCAGGGAATGCATTTTAAGCTTTTCCAAGCTTATCTATGATGATTACTCGGGATGAGTTTATGATGTCATTTTTAGCATGTCTGTATCCTAATGTGCTCTATGCACAGCAGCCATATTGGAAAGAATATGGTGTTGGGTGAAATCAACCCTCAGCTATATCTCAGAGAAATATGGAAGGGGAAGGAAGCCTAAGAAATAAGAATATGGGCCTCATCCTTGCTACCTTCATCAGGCCAAAGTAGCTCTGTTCCATTTTGGTCAGGGTGCTTTGGCCCCCTATGGGTTTGTAACTCTTGATTGTACAAAAGGACCCATAAAGGTCATTTTAGGTTTCGGTAGAAATGTAAAAGCTTGAGAACCACTGTGCTACACAGAACAGAGCCATAAAGCTGCACTCTATGCCTCTATCTGTACTCTGTGATGCATGTGGCTGCCAAAGAGCCTATATTTGGCACTTAATGGGCATTGAAGCTAAATCCCCACTGCCTCAGATGGATTGCGGTTGTTTTTCTCTAATTTACAAGCTTTCATGTTTCTGTAGTTTACAAGCTTTGGGTCAGCTCTATCAATCTATGGCCACGAAAGGCTCTAACTTTATTTGGCTATTCTACCTTCAAAATGGCTGTATTAAAACTGAAAATGTCTTGTGTCTACAGGATTTTGTTTCACACTCACCAACGAGTCTGTCTGACGCCCCCATGACCAACCGCAGCAGATGAAAGACATGAGTGGTGGAGGGTTCCAACACGACTCGGATCGACGGAAGAAGTAGCATGCTGTCCACCACATCAACTAAAATGTATGAATGTACATTTTATAATAGTCAAAACATTCCCATCTAAATAATGACAAAGGTGAGCAGGCAACTCTTCCCTCATTAATGCTGATCATGAACAGCTGTGGGACCAGTAGCAAGCCTTAAAACCTCTGCTGAGGGTCTGCACTGCAGCTACACAGCCAGTCACTTCTTCCTCAACACTTCTACGGTGGCAGCAATGGGAAGCATTTGCAAGATTGTTCTTGTTGCACTGGCGGTTTGCCCAAGGTAAAAGCTATTTTTTAGTTATTAAATCACACTCACCAACATGAGTCTGCCCGAAAAAGGGAAAAGAAACAAATACAGTGAGGGGGAAAAGGGGGTGGGGGACGACATGATAATGATGATCTAATTTACATTAGGGAGTGTTTTAAAAGTGTAGAACTTTTAATTTGAACTTGTGACAATTTACCAAATGTGGGTTCCATGCTGTAACATTTAAGTATACGCATATAGCGGTAGGGTAAAATATAATGCATGTGATGTGTGCATATGCAGTGTGTGGGCCTTCCGCCAGTAAAAAAACAATTGAATCATGACAAAAATGGCTGATCTGCTATTTTCACTACTTGTGGGGAACCTGAGTGAATGTCTCAACTCGAGGGTCCCCATAGGTCAGTTTTTGGGGTCACAGTCTGAAAAGGTTGAACTATTGACTTAAAGGATCTTGACCTGTTAAAACACTCGGGATGATAACTGTGTAAAATGAGACGGACAACATCAACCATGTTCATGGATGGACCACTCCCATGTTATGTCGGCCTCAATTATCTTCAAGGACGGAATCTCCAGACACTGTTGCCCATTGATTGAACACATACTGGCAGCAGTTACCCTTGTGGCAAATTGCTTTTCAAAAACCCTCTTGCTTTCCACTCATTGATTTCCACAGGAAAATGAGGGAGTCAATAGCACTTCAATAGTTTTCTCACCAATGTGAAAGGAGGTGAAACCAGTGGAGGGGAGGCAGGCGTTCCTTTTCAAATTGCCACCTAAAATCCAAACGTATCCATTTGTCAAACAAAGGTTATTTCTGGCAGTCACTTTTCAAAAGGACAACCATGACATTTTAATGGGTTCTATGCATTTGAGAATGAAAGTCTTTTATGAAGAAGCAGTGAATGTCCCTGCGGGAGTAGACCTGAGTGCTTTCTATACACCGATAGCAGGTTATCTTTGCTGAATAGAAGTCACATTCACGCTTACAGGCATCAAGCCTCTACTGGAGGTTTATTTCAACAGCAGAAGTGCTTCAGAAAAGCTGCACCGGTGCTCAGCCAGTGTGAATACGTGTGATGATGATGACGGTGCTCTTTGGTTACGTTTGGTATAGGGAATACGAATGTAAAAAAATAAAGAGAAGGTCCAAGGCACTACATTTTTCAGTATGTTTTACAGATCCAATGTCACATTCCCATGACCCCCTTGGGGTCCCAAGTAACTATACATAGTTTGATTATAGACAATACTACAGATATGCATGGTAGAATGTTAGAGCAGAACTCCTTGGACTATATATATTGTCAAAACTATATATTTGTGAGAATTGGTACACAAACACACGCACGCACATGTGTCGTGCACGCACACACTTCCAACCCCCCTCTTCACATTCTCCTTGCAGCTCTAAGAGGGAGGTCTGTTTGCGGAGGGGGGAGGGGTCGAGGCAGAGATGCAGGTGCTGCCTGCAGGAACACTCATGGCACTGTTGTGGCTCTCCTCTCTCCTCTCCTCTCCTCTCCTCTCCTCTCCTCTCCTCTCCACTCCATGCACTCCACTCCATGCACTCCACTCCACTCCACTCCACTCCACTCCACTCCTCTCCTCTCCTCTCCTCTCTTTTCTTCTCCACTCAGCGGTATGAGCTAGAATCGCTAGATGATATTTGGCTATTTTTGAATAGCCAAATACAAAATAAATGGTTTAATTGGTGAAAATGACTGTGATGCTATATTAACTATACCCCCGTGGAACCTCCCCCAGGACCTCTGGGGGTCCCAGACCCCTCTTTGAGAACCAATGTGATATACACGATTACAGCAACAAAAAGAAACAATGTCCATACACCTCGGTCTCTGTTTACACTTACTGCCGCCGGGTTAGTCAAGTTGAGAGCGCTAAATGCTCCTGTGACCGCGTTTCAGAAAATAAAATAAATGTAATAGATGACTTCAAAGCTATAGCCTTTCATAGAAATGTATCAAATATAATGATATTCATCTTTGAAATATGCAGCCTAGAAATATGCAGCCTAGTAGAGTTAGTAAAATCACTTTCACCATGAGCCATGAATCATGGTGATGGGGTCAAGATAATTTTAGTTTTCTCTATACACAGTGGTGGAAAAAGTACTCACATTTTTTATTTAACTTAAGTAAATGTATCAATACTGCAATATAGAACGTACAAAAGTATTGGTTTCAAAATGTAGGCCTACTTAAAGTACAGAAAGTAAAAGTACTGTTTTTTTAAGATTGCAGTATTGATACTTTTACCTAAGTAAAACATGTGAGTACTTCCCACCACTGCACATATGAACATACAGTATAGGTGCAGTCCTCACAGGTGTTTTTACACTGAGGGCATGCGGTCCTTTTTCTGGCCCCCTGGGGGCATCATGCAATAAAGATACAAACTATGGTAGAAAAAATAATGGCCTTAGGCTGTACCTGTTCAAATATTTTCTTCAAGAAAGTGCATCACACTGTTTAAAATGAACAACATTGGCCAGAGAGAGAGAGAGAGAGAGAGAGAGAGAGAGAGAGAGAGACCAAACTCTTTGATCTAAAACTGAGAATGACTATAATGTACAGACTCATTGACCACCGACTGGCAATAGAAACAGAACTGGAGACAAGGGGAGGTGGAAACAGAGCTACACTTTCTGTTACAATGTGACGAATCAGACATCAGATTCCAAATGCACATTCTTGGCAGCAAATTACGTGTGGAGTTGTCATCAACTGAGGGACAGCCAGTGGACAGACCTGTGGACCTGTTCAGCCAGGTATATCTGGCTGAACAGGGTCACTAATTTGCTGTAATAATTGCCTCTGTTTGTTATTTTCTTTTCATTGTTACTGTATTGCTTGTTGTTCATTATCGTTATTATTTTATTATAAAAGTTATTATTGTCACTTGTTGTCTCTGTGCGCAATATTGCGATTTGTTTTGTTGTATGTGTTGTGTGCTTTGGCAATGTAGAACATATTCTATCATGCCAATAAAGCATTTTGAAATTGAGTGTGTGTGTGTGCGTGTGTGTGTGTGTGTGTGTGTGTGTGTGTGTGTGTGTGCGTGTGTGTGTGCGCGTGCGTGTGTGTGTGTGTGTGTGTGTGTGTGTGTGTGTGTGTGTGTGTGTGTGTGTGTGTGTGTGTGTGTGTGTGTGTGTGTGTGTGTGTGTGTGTGTGTGTGTGTGTGTGTGTGTGTGTGTGTGTGTGTGTGTGTGTGTGTGTGTGTGTGTGTGTGTGTGTGTGTGTGAGAGAAAAGCATCAATTCAGGCCAGGTGTAGATCCAGTATTCTTATTCAATTTGAAATAAAACTAATATATAGGAGAAACTAACTGTTGCCTTTGCCAATCTAGCAGGCCTGATCACCATTGTTCCGTCATTTAACATTTATTTAGGAATCAATCAGCATTTGAGGATCTCAGGGATCAAAATGTGACATGAATGTACTCATTAAATGAAAACTCATAAATGGACTTAACTTGAGCCGAGGAGGCTTCCCACATGCTTTACTTCTTATACAGCATTTAAATTGACCAGAAAAGAGACTGCTTTGCTTTGAATGGTCTCTAACCACAGGACAAAACGATTGTCCTTGAAGAGTTCCATTGCTGTGACGGTGACCATTGTTTTCAACGCCAACTAGCCCACACCACTCGCCTGCAATCGAAGCATCATCTGACCATGTGACTGCTGACTCGCAAGGTGCCATGGCAACAGCAGGTAGTTGTTTCCAATACAATGTTGTTTCCGGCGCAATGAAACTGCATTAAAGAGCAATCAAACTCCCATTTAGTTTGACATTGTCTGAACACCTCATCATGGGGTAATTATTGCCATGACTCGGAGCTAATTGCACCACTGAGGGTCGTTACAAGCACATTCAGGATAATGCACATTGCACAGTTGCACACACACCTCGTCACGGTGGTGCCACATTGTATACGGCTACTTAAGTAAAAGTACCAATACTGCAATGTAGACTAGAAACACTTAAAACAGCAGATCTACAAGATCACTTCGCAACATGACTTACTTGTGTACGTCACGTTGTGAGCTTGTAGATTGACTATTTTCAAATAGCCAAAGTTTAAATAGGGCTGAAGTGGTTAATGTTTGTTTCAAATAATACAAAGTCAATCAAAATAATGAAAATATACAAAGTAAAAGTTTTCAAATAGCCTATTTACCTCTGAGATGTAGTAAAGTAGAAGTAATCATACAGAAAATTGGACCACTGCCTCTTCATGTTACAGCCGAGGTCAGCTGTATAATAAAGATCATTACAAACAAACAAAGGTTAAGGTTTACAAGGGTCAGACAATGTTCTTGTACTCCTGGAATAATAACGCAAACACAGAAACACAAGGGGATGAGATCCTAGTAAAGTGGATGACTCTGTTAACGTGTGTTCATTGGCTGAGGATGACACACATGGCTGAGGGTGACTCCTCATGGACCCTATAAGTGATATTTCCTTGAAATAAGTGTTCAATTGCTCTATATTACAAATAACATTATAGACAAGGGTTTGTTCAGTAACAGCTCTTTATTAAACGTATTCAAACATATTCAGATAGCAGATATTTACCTGTATATCAGGATTACAGTAGCTGTATTCACTATGGAGTTAATTGTTCATATTTTGCAATGAATAAGCTGACCTGACAGGCGGGTAGGAGAAACAGACACCTCAGACGTCGTCTTTAGAAGATTTTAGGTGACACAGTTAGTTAGTTAGTTAGGCCACAGTTAGTTGCTCAGCTTTGATTACATCTACACATAGTTCCTAGTTTAAAACTTTGTTTTAATATTCAGTAAGTAAGTTACATGGAGTATATTGAAGTCTCTTTAAGAAAATCACATGACCACGCCTTCCTCTTTTTTCATTTTCAGCCATGCCATCATCCAGACTTTGAAACGGTCCAGTTTGCCGAGGTGTTCCAGGTAGAGGATGGGCATGAGTGTGCTGCCACAATATGGGAGAATCAGAACCGGAAGATGCACTTGACACATGTACACATCTGCAGACAACGGAAGCAGAGACAACAGAGGTAACAGTACTGTAGGAAGATAGACGATGGCTGTCATGATCAGGCTGTTGACAATGATCTGATGAGCTCTCTTCTTCTGGGGATTCAGGTGTCTTCTACCACCCGGGTCAGATCTCCTCAGAGCACAGAGGATGGAGAAGTCACAAAAAGCAATAGTGGGGAGGGAAATCAAATGTGGCCAAACTGAAAACAGTGCGTTGTCGTACATGTGGTACAATGACGCTAGAATGCCATGAGCCACTGCGGCGAGCCAGACAATTGAAGCAGCCACAACCCGGGGAATGAGACTCTTCTTGGCCCTGTAGACGAGTGGATGAATCACAGCCAGGTAGCAGTCCACGCAAATGCAAGACATGAGTAGAGGTCGTCCACTCAGGCTCAACATTTCAGCAAATACAGCAATGTCAAATAATGTTGAGCTGTACTCCAAGACAAAATTGACGATGTCGACCAGGAGAATCACAAAGAAGATGAGGTCCATCACATTGATGTTCAGCAGGAAGATGTCATTTGGGGTGAACGGGTTGCCGTTCCTGTACCTCTTAAATTGCTCCCACATGGCAGCGACACAGGCGGGAAAACCAAAGAGAATATTGACTGCACTGAAAAATGCCCAGGTGATGGCACCTTCCTTCATGCCGCTGCACCATAATGACCTTGCTTCAAGGCTTTCAGTGGAGTTTGTGGTGACATTCTGAGACAAAGGATGCTGCCGGAGGAACATTGTCAAACGTAGATGAGACGATGAGGAAACTCAGGATGGATGTGAGATGACAAGAAGCACTACAAAAGAAAAAGAGATAAGCATGTAGTTGTTTTACAACAAGGGCAATACTACAAATACACTTTACAGACGAAATAATATAAATAGGACTAGTCTTTTAGGAAGTACTCTTAACATTGCAAGTGTATTGTTTTACAGCAGAGTGGAGACAGTGGAAGCAGATAGAGTACATACCTATTCCTCTAGTCCGTGGATATGTGTGATGAGATCCTTCACCCTTCATGCCCCATGCTATTGACGCATGAGCTAACAGAGACGCACCGTTTATGATCAGATTTATGTAAATATATGTTGGTAGCAGATAGTCAGAGCATGACATGACATTATGTTGCATTTCTTTGTGTATTTGTATATTTGTCTTGTGTATTTGTATATTGTTGTTGTTGCTAGGGTATTTTGCCACAGTACATTTGCAGATGAAATGCAAAAGAGAAGCATGCAGTACATTTGCACACACATGGAATTGTCTTTTAAGTTTACCCATTCTACCTATTAGGATCAGTTTTTTCCCTTTCATTTGTTTTTGCATACTCTAATTTGCAATGTTCCTGTTTATGTTACCTGTACAGATGTAAATTAGTGACTAAATCCAGCATTATATAGGCCACTACTCATGTTCATTAACATGCTCTTTTCCTATCAAATAATACAAAACAAATAAATAATAGCGTCATTTATATTTTTCTAAAGTGTCATTAGAAAAATGGTGTCGTCAGAAGAATGCATAGTCTTGACTATGATACAATTATAATCGATAAAACAGCTACAAGGGGAAACATTGGCTAATTCTATTCAAAAGGCCTGATACCAAATATTCCTATAGCTCCAGATATACTGCAAGGAGTGGAGGTGGAATAACCGTAACTGGAAGTGTAACAATGTACATATGTCAATAAATGATAACCTGGGCTTTACAGTATTAAAAACATGTAGAAGAGAACAATAATACTGCTGGCTCTATAACATCTAGCTGCTAGACGGTAAGCTCTACAATGTCAAAGAAAAGGTTTTAACATTAAGGCCTCAGGGGCAAGGTTAGAAATAGAATAGAATAGAATCTATTAAGCATCTCTTTTCATTTCAAAAGCAAACTATCATAGCCAGGAACCTAACTTGACTAAAAGGTTCTCCCTTCTCATTTCCATTGCCAGGTGTCTTCAATCAACATTCAACATGTCCAACAAACAAGAACATTTGTTGAATTTGTTTGTGAAGCACTGATTGTTGATTTTGGCTTTGCATGTGGTTTGCAAAGCTGCTCTTTGTTGACAGTCAATGAAAATGATAATCAGTTTCCTATTATAATAAACATCGTTGAGGTTTGGTTTTTAAGATAACACAAGAGATAGATAAGATACGAGGTTTAACATGTCTGCTTCACATTCAAAAGTCCAATCGAAAATCATCTCATCTTTCTCCAGTGGCCAAACAAATCCCAAATCTATGTCTCATTCCGCTCTCATTGTTGACATGATGCCAAGGTGAGGCCTCGCTGCCTAGCAACCAGACGTAATTCCAATCCTCTTCACGTCTGTCCCATCTGTCTGTCTGTCATAGATTCTCCTTGCTGTCACTGGAGGAATGATTGAAGCTTCACTTGCGTAAAATGCCTCAAATACCACCTGGTGTGTGTGAGTGGAGTAGTTAGAGTTGGTGGTGTGCATCACAACATAAAGTACCACAAGTAAATTACCATTACGTAGCATATCCCAGTAGATCGGCTATTTTCAAACAGCCAGTTAATGCATGGGCAATGATCTAACTCTATAAAGTAACTACTAGTAACTCAAGATTTCTAATTGTAGTGGAGTAAAAGTACAATATTTGCCTCTGAGATGTAGTGGAGTGGAAGTAAAAGCATTTCAAATTGGAAATGCTCCAGTAAAGTAAAAGTACCTCAAAATTGTAGCCTGAAGCATCAGCACTTCACTTATGTGCTCAATGTCCTCAAATACCATCTGAACAGTGACAATGTGTGTGGAGTAGTTGGAGCCGGTGGCATGTGTGTGTGTGTGTGTGTGTGTGTGTGTGTGTGTGTGTATGCCTAGGATGTTGGTGCAGAGTGTGTGTGTGTGTGTGTGTGTGTGTGTGTGTCTGTGTGTGGGTGTGTGATGACCTCTTTATGGTTCATGATTGAAGCAATGATTGTGTGCCGACATGGTTGTGTGAATCAATGCTCTCTCCACCACGCTAATCACGCACACACATTCACAAACGACATGATCCACTGAAGTGCTCTGTTCCAGCTGAGCTCAATGACCCCCCCCCCCCCCAATCCACGCACGCACAAAATGCTCCTCGCTTCGATGGTGTCAGGTTCTTAATAAACATTTTCCAGACTTATTAAATAACTAACCCTTTGTTGCAGGCTTTGGTGCTATAATGTCTGCCACCATTTGTTCTGCCGTGGCAATATGCCAAGCTCATCTTCTCCCTCATTACGGTTGACATAATAAAACAATACTTGATGCCAACATGTTTGCAGTGCACCTCTTGTCTGCTGAGAGGGCTCCTGTGTGTGGTTGCATTCAATGTCATATACTCAGCCTCACAAAACAAGTGAATAATGAATGCTACAGAAGGTTGCTTTCCATTCAATTGCCATTAAATCAAAGGACCCTATTTGTTTACATTCACAGGTCATTCATGGATTGCATTTTTATAGTGCTATTCTAAGCACTAAACGCACTTTACAATGGTCCATTCATTCATACATTGGGATTTGGGAGGTGAAGCGGCAAACGGTCTACGCCAGCGTCCTCACTTCCCACATTCACACACCAATGGTTGCAAGCTACAGTAGCAGCGACCGACTCATTGGAGGCAATGTGGGGGCCAGTGTCTTGCCCAAGGACACTTCGACATGTGGACAGGAGGAGTTGGGATCGAACCGCCGACCCACGGATAATTGGACAACCTGCTCTACCTCCTGATCCTATACAGCCCAGCCCGCTTAGAGCATGACCACAGGTTCAAACACTCGCCCTTTGTACTCCTTATCGCATCCCTCTCTCTTCCTGTTTCAACCCAGTCTGAAACCTGGGGTCGACCACACCACACTGTGAAAGAAAGAACCATCTGTCTCGTGCTATGTTTCCATTCCCCATTTCCCCCCAAAAAGAATAGCCCACGAAGAACCTCAAAATAGTAAAAGTGCTGAGGGGCCTCTCCATCACATTAACATTATGTTGTATCGATGTCAAAACAACGTGAATGCGAACCATCACAGCAATTAATATGTGAATGCACTGAGGTCCTTTTAAGGAGTGCCGATCTGGACAGGAAATGGAGGCGAGCCAAGGGGCCCGTCTCACTCATTGACATTCCCCACACTCGTCATCTTCTATCACCACCACTAGGGCAAGGCCATCAGGGAGGCAGAGATGGATTCCTCTGCTTTCTCATTTCAACATATTTTAATCAACACGGCAGCTCATTACTGACACCGGATGAAGCCAGAGAAAAGATATGAAGTGTGTGTAGTGGAGGACCGAATAAGAATACTATAGGTGCACGGTAATCAGTGTAACACTGATTGACTGGTTAAGTGAAAAGTTTGGAGTACAGTACAGTAAATCTCAAAACTAATCCTGCCATTGTCTGGGCATGGCTTTGTTGTGTTCGTGCACATGTGCATGCATGCAGGTAACCAGTGTAATCACACACAAATGTGCATACTGTACAATTTGTTTACACTCCAGTATTGGAACTGTGTAGCAGAGTAGCCCTGCCTTGGAGGCTGAGTAGATGTTTGATTTCCCATGCGGGAACCCAGGGTTTGAATCCAGGCAACTACATTGGGACAACATTCAGGGACGGCAGAGGGGAAAATGGGGTGGCTAGGTGATGAAAGAAATGGCATATAACTTCAGATAAGACTCGACCAAGGTTTTCTCCATGGCTGCATCTCCTCTTCCTCTCTGGTCTTATCTCTCTCTTTGTATGAGAACATTGTCTTGTCCTGCCTTGTGTGCCTCCCTCCCGATCTCATTTCATAACATTGTTTCCATGCTCTAGCTAGTAGCTTCCAAGGTCAGCCGTGGCCTACTTGGCATGTAAAGTCACCCCCACAACACTAGAACAGTGTTACTCAACGTCAGGTTCGGAGACCACCACCACGGACCCAAATGGACCCTTACAAGGCTTACATGTCTAACTCTGAGAGTGTACACATGGAACCATATACCTTCAGACTTCAATTAACACTGATAACCGTGCAGTGTAGATTGGGGTCCTAGAGATGAAAAATATCTGGTATCAATGCCAGGCCTGGCTTAATGCAGGCTTTAGGGGCTTTGGGGGGGTGGGGGGGGTTGGGGGTACTGACTGGACTATTGCAAGTAACAGCACCAAAACATGTTTTTTGGGGCTGCTGAGGTAGTGTACAGTGCCAAAATGCATTCGGAGCAACATTCACCCCGCTGGTGAAGGGACGTGAACACTTAGAGCCCCTGGGTACCACAACTGGTTAGTGGTTGTCTAGCTCTGCCTAATTCACATCAAGCCGGGAGTCCTTGAAATGGCAAAGTTTGAGAATCACTGGTCTATAACACATGAGACATATAATGGAGAGATAGGCATTTTAAAGAGCAGTGGGAGAGGGGTGGAGGGAGCGAGAGGAAGAAGTAAGCTGGGACGGAGATAAATTAAGGGCTAATTTAATACATTGCTTGCTAAAAAGAACAGATTTTCAAGCAAAAACATGATGCACCATTGACGACTTTGACAGAGTAGTTTTCTCTGCCATGCAACGAACTATATAAAAAGCATGTATTAAGGTGCAACAGCGTTGGCCACCCATCCAATCACAGCCCTGACCAGGACATTTAATCCAGTGGTGGACAACAGCTGCAGCTCATTTAACAAGCAGCCCTCTTTCAGCCATGCCTTTTTATTTCCACCCGTTGCTAGCTGAATGCTACAGGCTGTCACCAGATACCAAAGGGAGGACAGCTGGAGACGGCCTCTGGCTGAGGTGGCGACAGTGGAAGCCCTTGGTGTAATTTAACCATCTGAGCTACGAAGCGACCCTGTTCCTCAGCATTTAAAATGTATTCTTTTTGCATCTAGTACCGAGTAGCCTACATTGGCAACAATAAAAGTACATAAATCACAGACGTCATGTTTCTGAGGGGCCCCTCCTATAAACTGCTATGGTGTTTAATGTTTGTGTTGTTTGAACACAAATATTAAATGCTATTGACAATGAATTGAGAATTTACATCATGTGCGTCTGAGCAAATCGGCATATGTCGGTGGGAACCCTTAGCCAATAAGGCACCACCATTCTTGATGATGTAAGATGAGCGCGCCTCACTTCACACAGGTGTGATTTTTGAGAACGCAGTGAGCACTTACTATGAGACCTAGCAGATCATGTCTGTCTGTCTGTCTGTCCGTCCGTCCCCCCTTTGTGCCCATATATGGAGCTGAGTGATTTGTTTGTGATTGATGCAACACACTCCATATTTGGACGTATAGCTGCTTTGGGGACTCCTTATATGGTTATGGCTAAGTTAAAAACTTAAATATGTACGAGCTGCGTTCGCTTCCCGCGTTTGCGCGTCTTACTGGTTTATTTGTATATGGCACGTGCTCAGATATCTGCACTTTCTCATGGGTGAAATTCCTTCTGGGAGTTGCCCGCTTTTTGTTTGTTTTCTTGAATGGTTCTTTAGGAATTATTATCACAGTGAAAGGAGAATAAGTTGAAAGCATCTCCTGATCTTAAAAGCTGAACTGTGAGTGACCTTCCGGCCACGTGGACTGGTTGAACCACAGTGAAGGCAGCCTCTACCTATTAGTTTACTCATCCAAAGTAAATACATACAGATATAGGTTTGAGGCTGTTCTGGCAACTACCTTCCATCCGGATAACAGGTAGGTACTGTAGGTACTAGGCAGAGATCTGATTGTACAGTATTGCAAAACTATAATAATTAACAGCACATATGCCACTACATTGGTGGTGATGAAAACAGAAGCACCTCTGGGACATACACAGGAAGAGAGCCTGTAATGAGTTAACTCATGGTTATCTATTCATCCTACAAGTCATATCTAGAAAAGTGCTATAAAAATGATTAGTCTTTAACACTTACATTGTGATGTGGCATCATTAGCAAACTCCACTCAGTAACTAAGGATCGGAAAAGGAGGCCATGCCATTAGTAGGTCATCTTGTTTTTCTAACACTTATGACCCCCCCCCCCCGGTTTTCTTTCTTCAGCTGTTCTGCAATGTCATTCCTCGGAAATCGCAAAAACATTTTGATGGAAACATGCCGTTGTCCCACACTCACACAAACAAAACATTAATACGGTTACCAATTCACATTTAATGCCCTGGGCTTTATTGTCATCATTTTGTGAGAGTTCTGTCACATTTTTTCTTTTCTGTTTTTTTTTTTGTAAGTCTTTTCAGCCTCCAGGTGGGACAAGTAAACGTCATCATGGATATATCCTGCCATTGGACTGGGCATTCAGATTCTGACACAGCACTGTAGCCCTACAAGTAGGGCTGTCTTTGTGCCCGACTCTTCACAGAAGAGAATACATTTAATTCCCAAAGGAAGGCACCCAATAGAGGCCTGACGCGGAATATTCAACAAATGGTTACCAACACCAAACTTTAGCTTACGTCATTGTTGCCTGATACAGACCTAAAAACCTGCTGGCTGCAACTCTCAGTTACCTTCCAAGTGATCAGTATATTTATTACTTAATTAATTAATTTTATTTCTGGATTTCTTTTTGTTATATAAAAATCAACAAATCATTGGGAAATGAAGGCCAATTTAGAAGATAATTTGTCCCACACGTTTTTGAAGAAAATACTTAATATAGCAGATGTACAAGTCATTTTTTATTCAAATATTCTTTAAAATAATCGATTAAATAAATTAGTTCAATTAACTGTTGGACCCTAATCCCTTGTAATGTTGGTTTTTCATTTTTTAACCTTTGAAGAGAGGAGGCGGCTGCAACATTACAACCAAGTTTTTCGACCATGGCAGTGTTAGCTGGTACGACTTTGAATCAATTTGAAGTGATTTTTTCACAATTTTATACCCCACCAACCAACTAGAATACAAGGTGAAGTGGTTATCAGACTAATCAATATGGTCCATTTGTTGAGATACGAAAAAATCTATTTGGTTAGAAGTGGGTTATTGGTTTTAAATATTATTTTGATACATCAGCTGTCATCATTGGTAACCCATCTCCAAGCATTCCGATGCAGGCCTCTATACTTGTGGTTTTTGGCCTTGCAGCCGACTGGAGAATCTAATTTTTTTTCCAAAATGAAAAACTAAAATAAAAATATAATGCAAAAAAAGAAAAAAAAACAAGACGAAAAAGGGAAGAGGTGGAAAAACACATTCCATGCTCCTCCCATATCATTAACGTTTTTTTCTTTCACAAAAACTGGAATGATACATAAAAACAGCAATCACTGCCTCTCACCTCCCTTTTTCAACCTCTGCATGATCCAAGTAACGAAAGAATTAACATCTTTCAAACACGACAAGCTTACAATCTTTTTTTTTTTTAACCACAAGAACAAGAGAAAATACAAAAATAACTTTTTTTTTTTCGTTTTGTTTTACAAAAGTGTGTCGTGTGTGGGGTTTAAAAAAATAAACAATGGCGTGCTCCCGTCGCATGAAAAATTGGGAAGCTCCCCCTCCTTAAAAAGACAAACCAAAAACACAATTAAAACGATAATACAAAAGCAGCATTGATATTTTCTTTTATCAAAAATAAAACGAGAACAGAAAGAAATAGTGCTTTGAGTCAGAAGCGACTGAGTGCTTCTGGGAATAGACTTCATCCGTGTTTTGATGGACAACATCGCCCTACAAATGCAAAGCGCAGTGAACAGTATAACGAAGGTCAAAGCCCTAAATGCTACTTCACTTAACCCATTTAGAGCAGAGGACGCGGACCATGTGTCACCTTATAGCTTTTAACCATTATTTTAAACTTTAGCTGTTGAAAAATAGCAGATCTACAAGCGCACAAAATCGTGATTTTTTTTTGCAATTCTTTGAATATATATATTCTTTCACAGCAACGTTTTTAACTCATATCTTTGCTTCTGGAACAGTATAATTATGTTCAGAAGGGAGTCGGCGGCCAAATACAAATAATTTTTCAGGGTCCTTTGACATGAAATAGTTTGAGCACCACTGTTATAGAAACAGGTTTTTCTGAAAATCGTCAAGATTTAGAAGACATTTGTAGAATCTGGTCTCAGTGCTAAATGGGTTAAACTCTATACCACTAGTACAGTGGTGTAAAGTAAATAAGTACATGTACTCAAGTAATGCACTGAAGTACCATTTTGAGATGTTTTTGTGTTACTTTACTGGAGTATTTTCAATGTTACTTCTACTCCACTACTCTGAGACAAATATTGTACTTTTTACTCCACTATAATTATTACTTTGTAGATTTTCGATTACTACAAAACATACATTAACCATTTCAGACCCATTCAAACTCGAGACACGTGAGCTTGTAGAGCTTGCTATTCTCCAAAGATTTTAATACATTTTATTCATCCAACTTGTGAAATGGGACAGTCTGCATAATGAGTACTTTTACTTTTGTAATACTTTACTCAAATAATTTCCAGGGAATTTCTACAATGCAGTACATAAGTACATAATTTGGATTTTCTCTGAGGCACAAAACATTTTCAGATGGGGGGCCAAATACTTTGGGGGTCCTCGGCATGGAAAAGTTTTGAGAGCTACTGATTTAGAAGGCATTTGTAGTTATCGGCATCAGGCCTTAATGGGTTAAAAGTGTATGGTCCATTTTATACTTCATCATACACCAGCGTATCGCAAAAACAGCAAAAACAGCTGATCGACAGCTGTTAAGATCTGCCTTTTTCCCAAGTTGTGTTTTTCACTTTTGAAAACTTCATTACAATTCATTTTTTAAATATTGGATAAAATTAATTAGTTTGATAAACAGATGTGAAGTGCTTAAATGCTCACTTGATCCTTTGCTTTGTAGGGCAGGATGCAATGGGGTGATAGCCAGGAAGAGAGGCGAGCCCCCCCACAACGCACACTCCTCCTCCAGAGAACAAGACCACCACGACTCCAATCCTGGATGGATGTCACCGCTGGTTTACTTTCTACATGATTTCATACAAACACACACACACACACACAGGGAATAATCTCACGTAGCCAGACCACTATTCCACAGTTCGTCTGGAACTATACACCGTCCAAAAGCCGAGAAAGGAAGCCATCGTCGGTTCGCCACTTACGCTTACGAAAATGTATATTAAAATATATATATAATCTTTTTGATTTTCCATTTCTGATATGCAGCAAACTATGTGGGCTTTGATTATTTTGATTTATATTTAGGATAAATTTGCGCGACTGTAAAGACAAAAGGGAAGCGGGGAGGATGCGTTGCATCCGATTCATCCCCGGATAACTTTCAGCTCCACAGACTGTATGACGGAAGCATTTGAAAATTGTGGGAGGCAACAGTCTGGCTCGCGAGACTATGTAGGTGATGGTTGCAGCGTTGGCATGTTTTTCTGTGTGGCGGTGGGGGCTGTATTGTGTTCTCCGTGTAGATGTTAACCACAACCTATCATTTACTACAGCACAGGAACCCATGAAGGTACAGTGTACAAAGAAAACAAAAACAAAACCAACAAAAATAATATGAACAAGTGTAAACACAGCACAATAAATAGATAAAAAACCAGCAGGCTCCGCACCATGCATGTGATAAAAAAACAATTCCCTATTAAAAAAAAACAAAAAACTCACAGCTCTCACACTCTCCATAAGTTACTGGTTTCTTCTTTAAAGTTTGACTCCCAAGTGCAAAACATCACAAATGGACAGGTCTGGATTCAAGTAACCTATATACAAGGCGGGGCTGGGGGGGGGGGAATTACAAATATGTAGCCACTGTACAGATTCTTAGAACTTTTGCCTTTTTTTCCTCTTCATAATTTACAGATTTCAATCCTTTTTTATATATATATATATATATATATATATATATATATATATATATATATATATATATATATATATATATATATATATATATTATTTTTTTTACTAATGTAATGAAAAAAAAAGAAAACGAAAAATAGAAAAGAGGGAAAAAAGACAAAACCCTCAAAATAAAGATTCCAAAACAACATGGGAGAGATGAGAATTGGAACAGAGTCCCCAGGGGGTCGTTAATGTGGAGACTAGCCGTCTGTGGAGTCCTGCTGTCCCTTTGCTCTTCCTTTTTTTGTGCATTTCTGTGGGGACGATGATGCACAGCACCTGAAGAGGGGAGGGCTGTCACTACGTCACCTCCATGGCCACTGTGTTGTCTGCTATACTGTTGAGTGACGGCGTGTCTTGGTCGTGGTTATCCCTGTGGGAGGAAAAAAATGGGACGGGGGTTCATTTTACCCTTTGCGTATTCATATTTTGTAAATAAGATAGTATTTTACTTTATTGAAAACTACTTAAAGGGCCAATTCACCGCTGGAAGAAACTGCAATCACTCAATGTTAATAGTATTCGTGGTAGATAACAGTAGCACAACTTGAAATTTGCACTCTATGGCCCTTCAACAACTCAATTAAAACTCAAGAGTATAATGACATGCCCACAATAGGGACTCCAGGTCATTCTAAATCAGTCGGGCTCTCGTATCACACATTCACGTATAACGTTTTCAATTATCCCTCTGACTGTTAATTAGTGAAACACACAAGGCGTAAATCTTATTGGTCATTCCTAGACCAACCAGGAGCTCACCTCCTGCCCGTGGATGTAAACCAGCCATTAACCCATTTAAAATCGGAAAAGCACGTGTCATTATTTAGATTTTAACCACTTCGAACCATATTTTTTACTTTGGATATAAAAAAATAGCAGATATACAAGCTTTATGTCTTGTAGCGTATGGGCTTTTAGATCTGCAGTTATTTTTAAAGCATGAACATTTTAGCAGTGTGTTAATATATACATATTTTAAAGTGAATAAATCTTTGCTTCTGGGGTCCCTGGAACAAAATATGTTGAGATGGGGGAGTGGTCCGCAGGCATCATTTTGGGGGCCCTCGACATGAAAAAGTTTGAGCAGTTTTTCAGAAAACTATTAGGAATTAAGAAGACTTTGAATCGGCCTCGGGTCTTAATAATGGGCTAAGCAACATCTCTCACCTGGAGCCCATGTCCAAGACCGGCGCAGCGGAGACCTTGGGCATCTGGAGGTTGTGGGACGTGGCCAGCTTTAAGGCAGAGGGCGGCACGCTGCCCAGGGCCCGCGGGAGGTGGTGGTGGCGGCCGGCTAGGCCGGTGACAGACGGCATGCTCAAGCGGAGGTTGTTCCCGATCAGGACCTGAGTGGCGGCGGAGGCTGCCGCCGCGGGGTTGCTGCAGCCCAGGAGCCCCAGCGCCGCGGCGCTGGAGTTGTGTGTGACGGTGGAGAGGGATGTAGGGGTGGCGACGGTGCTGTGGAAGGGAGGGGCCGAGTGGGAGGAGGGCTGGAGGAAGGTCGGGGTGGAAGTGGTGGTGGTTGTCGTGGATTGATTGTTGTGGTGGTGGTGGTGGTGGTGGTGAGGGGCCGGGGTGGGACTGGGAAGGTGTAGGCCTTTGAAGACACCTGTAGGACGTTTTGATTTACCATTAAGGTTACCTGTGCAGCATTGGAATATTATGATAAACTGATTGATTAAAGTGCTATTGTGCATACAAATACACAGAAAAAAGCACAGAGGTTGGCTGCAGCCCAACTGACCTGTGGGCGACACGACCCCGTTAACTCCACCGGCCAACACCAGCTCCTCCTTGGCATTGAAGGCCAACATCTGGTCTGTGTTGATAAGTGCTGACGCGGCAAACTGGGCACTTGCCTGGTCTAACGTTGTAGACACCAGACCCTGCAGGGGGAAGTCACATATAGATAATAGTAATACTGCACTCCGATTGCTCAAGTCATGAAATCGAAACCTGATAAACAGAGCATATTTTTATGCCAAGCAGGAATTGAGTCAAGATTCACTCCAATAGGTTCAGGAGAATAAGGCAGTATTTTCCACTGATGGGTACGATTCCTGAAATTTTCGTATTTTGGCATGATTATGACTGCATGCTATGAGGAGAAGACTGAACATTCTTACAAGAGCAGCCTGTTGCGCAACAGCTTTGAGATCACTCCATAGGATCAGTCTTCACGCCCATACCATCCCTCTTCTCCATTCTCACTATTACTCTACTACGTCCCCTTTGTTTAAACACAGCCCAATAGTGGGAGATTAACACTGGCCATCCGCCAAATAAATGTGATTTGCGGTTGCTATATGCGTTCAGCCGTTCACTCAAGACATTGTGACAGGCAATTGATCAGTTGCCATTCTGTTCAGGACAAGACTGAATGATGAATTTCGGGGAATTACTTTATTCCAAGAAAGTACCGGTACATGCATCCCTGATAACGTCACGACACCTAGGCATATTTGGGGTAGGGCTGACCTTCGATTCCGTATTTGATGATCGATTCAAAATCGATTCCCACGTTTCGAACGTCGACGCTTCGAAACGTCAACGGGGGGGGGTGCGAGTCGCGAGGCGGGGGAGGCGCGCGGCGCGCGCGATGCGAGCAGTGACTCTTTGGCTTAAACAACGATATAGCGGAGAGAAAGGCATGCTTGTATTGGTCTCATTTATTTTAAACAATAAGCAACAACAGTTGCAGCCTTCATGAAAGCAGTGACGCACAAATAATTAGGCTTAATAAAACATCCGACCGTAACAAGTCAACTGCCTGAGACAGGCATTACCTCTCCATCAAATAAAAATATATATAATCCAAACTCCTCTGTCAATTGTAAACGAACGGTAACATGAATTAACTTTTCAAGCCTGACACTTGTCAGAAATAAAATCAACCACGGTTGATTTGATTGATCATAAAGTTAATGTGACTGTGAGTGTGCGTATGGGAAAAAATATATAAACTTCACAGATTATAGATCACTTGGAATTATAACAATCTGAGTATTGCCTGAATAATGCCACTAGTGAAATCCCATTTTTTTATCGACATGCGATGCCGATGGAGAAATCCCACATAGTTAAATTTACCTCATAGTCATGCTGCATGCGCTGTTGGTTGATGAAGAATTATAATCCAAGGTTTGTCAATCATATTATGGTTTATGGTTGAAAGTAAACCATAATATTAAAGTAAACTCTAAGAAGAGATCTGCAGACTGCAGTGCAGAATGCATGCAGCTCCACTTGCTAATTGAGTTGACATTTGCGCAACTTCACTGCATTACAGTAATTAGTTATTTGCCAGCACCTGCTCCAATATAGGCCTAAATCAAACTTTATTTATATAGCACATTTAAAACAATAAAAGCTGACCAAAGTGCTGTAGGCCTACAGGCTGAAACAAGTGGAGCATTGCATCACCATTGGCGCACAAAAAAAAGCATAATTAAAAGACAAAACACAGGCAAATAGTATAGGCAACATAATTACAATAATACGATCAGGTGCAATTAAATGCCAAAGAGAAAAGGTGTTTTGGTTTGGGTCTGTAGGAGCAAAAAAAATCAATTCTTCGGTGCACTGAGCGCACTCACCATGTGAATCCAAGCAGCGCAATGGCTCATCGATAAAAGTTGAGATTTTATAGTGTCATTATTCAGGCAATACTCAACAGATTGTTATAATTCCAAGTGATCTATAATCTGTGAAGTTTATATTTTCATTTTCGTGTAAGTAATGTTTTTATATGACTTATCAAACATGGTAGCCTATATTTAATGTCCACTGAGCTGTGGTGCATGCGCTTGCCTTCCTTGTTAACACGGGGAAAGAGGAGGCGCTGCGAGGCGCAAGCATGGCTCGCGGACCAAATGGGGCCGTCTCGCGGACCAAAAGCGGCCGCTTTGTTTTAATGACTATTCGATTCAAAATTTAAAAATCGATTCCCGTGCGTATCGATTGAACGTCGATTAATCGATTTTTTTGGGTCAGCCCTAATTTGGGGGCATTCCCTTGTATGGGGATATTGAGTGACTGACGGGAAATGTATGATTTCATAGGAAATGCGATCTGTGGTCGCAATAAGTCAGCTGAACGACTGTATTCCAGACTATGTTTGTGTGTCCATCCTTTACCAACCTGTATGTTGGTGCTGTTGACCTGCTGTTGCTGTTGGATCTGCTCCAGCTGTTGTTTCTGCATCAGGGCCAGCTGCTCTTGGTGCTGTTGATACTGCTCTGCCGTGAACACTGTGGGCAAATACAGGTGATGGATGCAAAATTAAAACCCCTTTCTCTGGTGTTAACACACAGCACAAGCTCTGCAACATGGCTGATAGTTGATGGCAGCATTAACCACATAATTAACCCTCAAGCTTGTAGATCTCAAGCTGAATCTCAGTCCTGCATTTCACAGCTTTTCCTTTATGACTAATGCATAAAAGGTTTTGTCAATATATTGTGCAACGCTATCAGACACTGAGCAGGCAGGATCACAGACTAAACAAAATTCACACTACTATTCCACAGGGTAGACGTTATGCAACACCGTCCAGAATAGTATAGAAATAACACAGCACTGACAGACCTCAATAATGTCTGATCTGAACCAGTATATAGAAGACTGAAATAAAATATAGCTCCAGGCTGAACTTGAACTCAATCTTTCTCAATCTCTTAGATCCATTACAAGCTTATGTAGCGTCAGGGTTTCTCTACATTCCCATCTTGATACAACTTGTACGCTTCTAAATTGACTAAGTTGTAGGGGTACCTCGTACACCGATGCATTTGTACTGTACACTCGTTTCTTTTCAGGTGATGTCGGGGTGGGGTGGTTGGTGCAGTGCGTGGGATAGGGTGAGCAGTGAGCACGCCATCTGTGTATGAATGCATCTGTATACTTTTATTGTATGAAGCTACTGTATGACCCCGAGTCTGTTCATGTTATGGGAGCTCCTTGAAAATGAGACGCTGCATTTCAAGGGGCTATTGTTCCCTTCAATAAAATTTGAAATCTGAACTATAAACTACTGCTTTGACCCCCGTTCAGTATTAGTATCAGGGATGCAAAAGTTTACAAATTTCAATTGAAATCATTGATTATCGATGATTTAAGAACCTCAATTTCACTCGGGATCAATAAAGTATATTTATTTACATCATACAAAGCTAAACATAGCTTATGATACACATAATACAAAACGCGTTATATTCCTTAACACCCCGATCGCCCAGGACGAAGTTCACTGTCCTTTAAATTAGTAACACCCAGCGCCCAGGACGAAGTTCACTGTCCTTTCAATTAGTAACACCCAGCGCCCAGGACGAAGTTCACTGTCCTTTAAATTAGTAACACCCAGCACCCAGGACCAAGTTCACTGTCCTTTAAATTAGTAACACCCAGCAGCCAGGACGAAGTTCACTGTCCTTTAAATTAGTAACACCCAGCACCCAGGATGAAGTTCACTGTCCTTTCAATTAGTAACACCCAGCGCCCAGGACCAAGTTCACGGTCCTTTAAATGAGTAACACCCAGCGCCCAGGATGAAGTTCACTGTCCTTTATTAGTAACACCCAGCGCCCAGGACGAAGTTCACTGTCCTTTCAATTAGTAACACCCAGCACCCAGGACGAAGTTCACTGTCCTTTAAATTAGTAACACCCAGCACCCAGGACGAAGTTCACTGTCCTTTAAATTAGTAACACCCAGCGCCCAGGACGAAGTTCACTGTCCTTTCAATTAGTAACACCCAGCGCCCAGGACGAAGTTCACTGTCCTTTAAATTAGTAACACCCAGCACCCAGGACCAAGTTCACTGTCCTTTAAATTAGTAACACCCAGCAGCCAGGACGAAGTTCACTGTCCTTTAAATTAGTAACACCCAGCACCCAGGATGAAGTTCACTGTCCTTTCAATTAGTAACACCCAGCGCCCAGGACCAAGTTCACGGTCCTTTAAATGAGTAACACCCAGCGCCCAGGATGAAGTTCACTGTCCTTTATTAGTAACACCCAGCGCCCAGGACGAAGTTCACTGTCCTTTCAATTAGTAACACCCAGCACCCAGGACGAAGTTCACTGTCCTTTAAATTAGTAACACCCAGCACCCAGGACGAAGTTCACTGTCCTTTAAATTAGTAACACCCAGCACCCAGGACGAAGTTCACTGTCCTTTAAATTAGTAACACCCAGCACCCAGGACCAAGTTCACTGTCCTTTCAATTAGTAACACCCAGCGCCCAGGACGAAGTTCACTGTCCTTTATTAGTAACACCCAGCGCCCAGGACCAAGTTCACTGTCCTTTAAATGAGTAACACCCAGCGCCCAGGACGAAGTTCACTGTCCTTTATTAGTAACACCCAGCGCCCAGGACGAAGTTCACTGTCCTTTATTAGTAACACCCAGCGCCCAGGACGAAGTTCACTGTCCTTTATTAGTAACACCCAGCGCCCAGGACGAAGTTCACTGTCCTTTATTAGTAACACCCAGCGCCCAGGACGAAGATGATAAAAAAGACGGAGGTTATTGATATCAAAACCGATCGCCTCTGGAGCGTAAACAACATGTAGGCTACAGTACATTAGCCTCCCTCGGTCCCAGCCAGGCAGCCAGCACAGTGTGTGAGCGGTGCGCTGTTCCCCCGTTCCCCGACCCCAATGCTGCTGGGACTCTGGGAGCATTCCATACATAACGAGAGGAGGGGGTTTCAACATGAAGTGACTGACCAACACTCACCCACCCCTAAATCAACATGAAGTGACTGACCAACACTCACCCACCCACCCCTCAATCAACATGAAGTGACTGACCAACACTCACCCACCCCTCAATCAACATGAAGTGACTGACCAACACTCACCCACCCCTCAATCAACATGAAGTGACTGACCAACACTCACCCACCCCTCAATCAACATGAAGTGACTGACCAACACTCACCCACCCACCCCTCAATCAACATGAAGTGACTGACCTACACTCACCCACCCCTCAATCAACATGAAGTGACTGACCAACACTCACCCACCCCTCAATCAACATGAAGTGACTGACCAACACTCACCCACCCCTCAATCAACATGAAGTGACTGACCAACACTCACCCACCCCTCAATCAACATGAAGTGACTGACCAACACTCACCCACCCACCCCTCAATCAACATGAAGTGACTGACCTACACTCACCCACCCCTCAATCAACATGAAATGACTGACCAACACTCACCCACCCCTAAATCAACATGAAGTGACTGACCAACACTCACCCACCCCTCAATCAACATGAAGTGACTGACCAACACTCACCCACCCCTCAAACACCACCCATCGTTTAAGTGACATTGAGCATGGGACGGAAAGACAGATTTTTGCAATTTATAGATTACCCACATTCAGAGACGCAAACTCTCACACACGCCATTTTTTCATGATTATTAGTGAGGACCTATTATATGAAGATAGGTTGAAAAGTGGTGAAGTGGTCCTTTAACACAGAAATTGTCGTATCAGGATCGGAAACGAAAAAAGTGTTTCGGGACATCCCTAATTATTATTATTCTGTGCAATTATATTAATGTTTTCTCGCCGACTCTGGGAAACTTGTCAAGGTCTTCACGCACAGATAGCGGTGGGTCCTCCCTGCATTCTTCTTCCTCTCTCCTCATTCTCCCCCTCACCTCTTTGCCTGACTCTCTCTCTCTCTGAGTGGGTTGAACTGGGACAATATAATACTTGTGTCCTGCTTTCTCACGTTATGTTCCTTGAAGATCCTGCCATGAGCACATCTGTCAGTGTCAATTAATATCCGTGTAATAAATGTCACTTTGAATCACTTGAGACAGCTTTTGCAATACTTATTCCTCAACCGTGATAGTGTACAAATCAGCCACGTCAGTTGGTGTCAGAGGTTTGGGAATCCTGCGTATTGAGCTCTGAGGATTACGTTTCTACACAATGCAATTCACCAGAACTACACTTGGTCCAGACTGGAGGGCATGGATTTGGGTTAGCAAATATTTACGTTTGAAGCCATTTTGACAAGAGGTTAAGTCTGATCAATTAAACTTCAAGGAGATGAGAACATCATCCAAGATTCAGAGGGATACCCCAAGTCTTTCTTTACACTTACACACCTCTTTATTCTTTACACATTGATGCTACTGGTGAGGATAAAACATGACACGTGGATTGAATCCACTAAAATGATAAAACTGATTCAGAGCCTGCGACATCCTGAACCTCTGCTCTCCATCCTGGATGGCATTCTTTTAATATTCAAAGCACTCCGTTAGGAGCCAGCACTACTGACTCAGTTGTGCACCTCTCATATATCTATTTATACAAGACCGTTTCCAAGTCTCCCTCAAGCTGAGAGAGCTGGTGCAGGCATTAATGTATTCTAG
Source organism: Protomyctophum bolini (assembly GCF_963924005.1). Lineage (NCBI taxonomy): Eukaryota > Metazoa > Chordata > Actinopteri > Myctophiformes > Myctophidae > Protomyctophum > Protomyctophum bolini. The sequence goes on from NC_137882.1 coordinate 20,085,789, forward strand.
TAACGAAAGTGGGTCTGAAAGCAAAGGGCTCATTTGATTTACCACCGTGTGTGTGTGTGTGTGCCTCAGTCTGTAGCAGAGAAATGAACCTTTGAAATGCCTCATCAGAATGCAATACAAAAAGGCAGACGTTGGCCAAACAACAGTAGGGGTTGGCATTAAAAGTCAATTGTTCCCCCCACACACGCACATGCCCACACACACACACGCCCACACACACACCTTACATAATTTCATGCATGGAGACATTTTCCAATTATCTTGGTTCCTCTACACACCATGCAGTCTATAAAGGTTACTCACAATTTGGCTTTTACACAAATATAAGAGCTTCAGAGGTGAGGTGGGGGGGGTTCGTTTGACTACTCTAATGAACTGCCAGACGCTCACCTTAGAGGCCCTACCCTGCTGCTGCCTCCATATGATTGACTGCTCAGTGTCACAAAGCCAATACCTTAATGCTCAGTGGAACTTAAACCTTTAGGTACAGTTTGCCTGTGGATGGTGCAGATCTTACATGCTTCTTCATTGTAGCTATTTTACCATGTTTTGAAACCAACTTATAGTTATCGCCGTTGTATGCGTGGGTGATGGTGGTGAGCAACATATAGCAACATTAGTCTTTCTGAACAGCCACGGTCCATACCAACATTTTCTTCTGATAGTTTCCTCAGTCTTTATGTTCTTATTTATATGCATTTGTGTTGCCTGCAAAAGCACATGATTCATACAAATGAAGATCAGGATTAACTCACAGTTAACGGGGGCGGGTGGCGGTCCGGCACGACTCTGGCCATTTGCTCCCCCAGAGGCCTGGTTCCGGGCCATCCCCGAGCGGCCAAAACCCCTAAATCCTCGACCCCCCGATTCCCCTCCACCCAGGGGGTGATGAGAGAGCGTCCGTGGTCTAAAGTGCCTCCAGCGGCACGTTTTAATGTTCAACAGAATCTGACCGAGGTCCACGGATGCCGCCGCCGAAGAGCTGGAAGGGGGACGCAGGGTGCCGGCTGGGTCCGAGGTATGTGTTTCTGAGGTACTGGCGTTGGGGTTTCGGAGCTGACAGCTCGGCGCGGGAACAGGTGACGACGACCAGGAGGAGGAGGAGGAGGCAGCGGTCAGTTGTTCGGGCTCGGGTTCCGGGTCTGAGTCTAGACTGTGAAAGATGCCATCCAGTTCTGTGTGAGCCCGGTCCAGCTGGACCCTGCAAGAGGAGAACACAAGCGTCGTTATAGATGAGTTAACGTCTTCCCTGTACTTGTGCTGGTGAAGTGGTCAAGATGTTTTCTCTACGGAATCCTTGCTTTATGGTACATCTACATACACAACATTGTTAGATATTGTCAATAAAGAAGAGTGGCCTGCCTAGATCTTCTATTGAAACATTGGCTGGCAATAGCTAATGTCTGGAGGTTGTACACTTGTTTAAAACAGAGTTAACGTGGATCAATTCAACCATCACAACTCCTTAGGTGGATTTTAAAGTGTGGCTAATGTACCGACTCAAAGTTCTCAAACCATTAACCTGCTTGCATCTGAAGATTATTCTTCATGGTGACAAATGAAAATGGGCGTGTGAATGGGAGGGGAAAGCTGTGAGGGCATCAAACGCTCACCTGCCCCCCCTGCCCACACGGCGACGCGCCAGTCCCACACAGCGCCTTGGGGACATCAACGACGTCAGACAGTAGCGGAAGCGGCGGTCGCCTGTGCCGCCCTCCGACGGACAGACCCAGGGCCAGCTGCCTCCGCTCTGGTCCGCACGACACTGGAGAGAGAGGGAGATCAGTAAACCAGGGAGAGGAATTGAAAAGCCAGAAGAGGCCAGAAAGCAAAGGAATAGAGAATTAAGAGTAGGAAAGGAAAGAAAGCAGAAAACAAACCGTAGACATTTGTTTGACATTTGACACATTAGAATTTAAAAGAACAAAACAGAAGGCAGGAGGATAAACTAGATAGGAAATCACAGTGAAAGGAGGGAGAAGTGAAAACACAACAGAAAAACAAACAAACAAACGGGGAGGAATGTGTATTGATAAAGTATTATAAGAAAGAAGGGAAATGAGATTAAATAAATACAGGGGATGTCTCCGGTACTGCCATTGATTTGAGGATCAGAGGGTGTAATGAGGCAGGCCAGCCAGTCTGGTCAGGCAAGCGACCTGGGGTTCTATAAATAGACGTGTGTGTGTGTGTGTGTGTGTGTGTGTGTGTGTCTGTGTCACAAATGCACTCACAGCGTAGTACTGACAGCCTGCCTTCCTCCTGAACGCGTAGCAGCCGTCTGGGTCATTCTCCTCCTCTGCCTCCGACGAACCTGAATGGATCTAATAAAAAGAAGGAACATACCATGTTGAGTGGTGGTTTTCACTCTAGCTGTCAAAATGAGTAAGGAAAACACTAGCTGGCTGGATAAACAACTACATTCCAGGACCAATGCAAAGACTCCGGTCCTTCATATTAAGATGGATTTAACAGCACTTTATTATTATCCTGTCTGTGTGTGATCTCCTACAATTATAGCATTTATCTACCGTTTTTTACTTTTTATTTACTGAGTTGGCAACACATATTGTAATGTTCGATTGTTTGTCTTTTTGCTTTCTGTATGTCCTTGTCTATTTCTGTTCATGAAAAATGAATAAAATTTAAGTTGAAAAAATATATATATGTATGGATTTAACAGTCGGTTGTAGACCCTTTTGCCCAGCGGTTCTAGCCAATACATTGAACTTAGATTTCCCCAGATGTTTCGGTAGGTGGAGATCTCCGATAGTCCAATCAATAAATTAGCATCTACAGGAATTGAGACCAGTCCAATCACAACAAAGATCTGATGGCCTGTAATGGCATATTTCAGCAAATTGAGATGAAATGACTGCTGACAGAGCTCAGCCCAGCCAAAATGCTTTATTTGTGCTGTGAATGGACCTAAATTAAATTATGTCACAATACATAAAGAGTTTAGTCTTGTTCATACTTGTATGACCTAAAGCATACAATGTATGGAATATGATTCAGCGAGATGTTTTGGTATTTTGAGAAAACCAAGCCTCTGTGAAAATCGCATTCGACTCATTCAGAATCAGAATGCATCTGCTATAGTTTTAACAGTATAAGAAAGAAGTAGTATCATCAAATATTGGTCCTCGTCTACAACCCATTAAAGCATTTTTTTAAAGTTGTTGAAAATCTTGAACGTCTGAGAATTACTGATATAGATATAGAAGGTATTTGTAGAATCGGTCTCAGGTCTTAATGGGTTAAACTACTCTGGGATTTAGCGCCAAAAACCCATCTGATTCCATCATGATTTCACATACATATATTATGAAGTCTCAGGTCACAGGACGTAATGTTCCTAGAGTAAGCAAAACATGGTAAGGCAGCGTTTATAATCATAATTCTATTATTACTTAATAATTATTCTTATTATTACTAAGAACCGACGCAAACCAACGTGATATTTTATTCTTTACCTGAGAAAAGGCTTCGTCCTCCGAGCTGGGGAAGTCATACTGGTTCAGGTCCTTGGGGTTGAACACCGAGGGGCCTGAATTTTGGGCTGCCACCAAAGGAGGGACCTTGGGCTTCTTCTCGTATTTCCTCTTGGTTCGGACCACCTCCATTTTCTCTGGCTGGTTTGACGAAACAGAATGAGGTTTACCATCATGGCTGCCCCCTCCCTTCCCAATGTATTCATTTGTGATACAAGGACAGCTGAGAACCGATGGGAGGGAAGCTCTGGTTGGGTTTAACCCAGAGAAAGCAGGGGTGCATACGTCTCCAAATACAGGGAGCACCAATACTATATCGAACTATCTCACACCACTGTGCAGTCAAGCTCACAATGAGTCTATTCTGTGAGCTTGTAGATCTGCTATTTTAACTAGCTTGAGTCCTGGGGAGAAACCAAATGGGTTTTGGGTCTCAAGGGAACCAGTGATCTACACACTGAAAATGAAGGTCCAGAATATTGCATTTACATACTTATTTACAATGTTTCAAATGTTTGCCAAGTATCCTAGTGAAGGACCATTGCCCAAAATGTAAGGTAATAAGTGTAACGGTGTATAAATAAAATAAATGTAATGCTAATTAAGTGAACTACAGGAACTATGCAAGTTAGGAATAATGCAAGTTGAAATGTGTGCCCCAGAATGTTATACAATCCCTTTGAATGGCATACGTTGTACGTTCTGTCTCTCTTTTATGCCCATATATTGCTTTGTCTGTGACCGTTTTATCCCCATATATGGAGTTTCCTGATGTCATCAGTATACGTCCATATCGGTCGGTTTTGGAAAACTACCTGTCCGACCAACTTTTTCATCTTTATTTGACATTACGGTGGGGGCAACATAAGGACACGTCCTGAGGCACATTCAATCCTGTGACATCATGCCACACTTGATCTGTGCACATGTGGCATGCAGGGCAACTCATCAAATGGTATTTGCAAGGCCCCCAAAAGGCCCTTGTTGTCCATGCTGAGGAGTGTGTGCATGTTTGGAAACAGCAGTGAGCAAATAGTCATTGATATGCAGATGGCGGCACACGACAGATGCCACTGCCAAGCCAGATGGCTGCTACACTCCAAGTCCCACCCCTAATAAGCTAAAACGCCTTGCCATTATTGGAGAAAATCCCCCCTAATCGACTGAACTCACACACTCTCTGATTTAAGCAAGTCTTATTTGGGGTCTCTAACATGGGTGGGCTACAGCATACCAGTCACACGCCAGTGGAGCATCTATACTTTATTATGCATGTGCGCACATCGACTCGGTTATGCAACATAGAGGCCAGGGTGACTCAAGTAAAAGTTACAGCAAGAGAAGAGACAGTCCTGACAACAACAATATGCCGGAGTCAACCAGATGGTACAGTAGGAGAAACAGGAAAGGGGTGTGTGTGAAAGAAACTGTAGGTAAAGCTATAATAGTTGGTGGTGACATGGGAGTTTGCCTCTGCTGTCAGCAGTCTCTTCAGCAGTCTCTTCCACACAGTATTGTTTTGGGACCCTAGAATCCTGACCATTTCGGGTTTTGACGTTAGGCATGCCATTTGTCGGCTTCCACAGCTGCTCGTGTGAAGCAACTTGGGCGCCTCAGCTAATATATTCTACTGGGTAGCAAGCCGGTCCATGATGGAAGGTTCCCAGGTCCCATCAATTGTATACAAACAGGACTCAAAAAAGCACTCTCTCATGAATAGATAGATGTAGATGTCCCCAAGCTTACCTTCTTATAGTCCTTCATGTCCAGGTGGTACTGGTTGTTGCTGGGGAGGGGGAGGATAGGGATGGTGTAGACGGGCTTCGCCAGGGCCTGCTGGGCCAGGGCTTCAGCCATCACCTCACTGCCAAAGTCAGGCAACGTGTTCCTGATGTGTGGAAAAACAACAGCATTTGGTTATTTCACTTTGAAAGAAACTGTACCATCCAGCTAGGGTGGAAAACTGTCAGGAGGGAGTGTTGGGCGAATGGGCGGGAGGAGTAGGACAAAGACTCTACGTCCTACCGGTGGGGGCTCCTCACTGGCAGGTGAGGCAGTAGGATACAACAGTATGTCCTACCAGTGGGGGCTCCTCACTGGCAGGTGAGGCAGTAGGATACAACAGTATGTCCTACCAGTGGGGGCTCCTCACTGGCAGGTGAGGCAGTAGGATACAACAGTATGTCCTACCAGTGGGGGCTCCTCACTGGCAGGTGAGGCAGTAGGATACAACAGTATGTCCTACCAGTGGGGGCTCCTCACTGGCAGGTGAGGCAGTAGGATACAACAGCAGTGACAACTTGATACACATGGCTCTCTCAACTACATTGGAGCAGCAGGTGAGAGGAACAATCTTTCAAAAATAGAGAAACAAGCACAGTGTGGAAGTAAAGGTATGCACAGCACAGGCACAGATTCCCCGCCGCCGCTAACAGGAGGAAATTGAAATGTCACTACAAATCAAAAGCACTTCCAAGGATAGGACGTTCAATTCAAAAGCTACTTCCAGAGGAAACTCGTTTCCATTCGGCTGTCATGTCCAGATGGATTGTATGTTTGGCACTTGGGAAAACGGAACAATTCAAAAAAGAGATCTAAAATGTATATTAAAAAAAAAGGTGAGCGCACAAACACAAAATAATATAATGCTACCACCTGGTATATTGCCCTGCCTAGCGGCGAGCGGTCCAAGTTTGTGGAGGGAGCTCAAAGTCAATGAGCTCATTTCCTTTCGACCTTACTGCGCAAATAAGGTGAACTCAATAAATTGGCAATGCGTGCCAAACCATGTACAGGGCGAGAACGTAATTGCCACCACAAATGAACACGACCAACCGTGCCAGACTCCATTAAAACGACATGCTTTACGAGCCATCATACGACAACATCCCCACTCCCCAGCGGTTCTCCTTAGGCTTTAGCTTATTATTTTTGTTTAAACGTCATTTACCCAGGGAATGTGGATTAAGCACAGATGTCATCCACGTTGAACACCTGGTCCATAGATGTTCAGGACAAACAAAGAGTCCAGTGTAGGTTAGGGATGTCAACGGGTAACTGGATAGCCAGTTAGCCGACCGTTAAGAAATATCCGTGTATGCTTATCAGCTTTACGGTTTCATTTGCATAATAATAAATGTGTGTTCTGATCTTAAATCCCTTTATTTGAGATCGTTTTATGTTTTATGCATTAAGGAACTAGTCGACTAGTAAATACACTAGTCGACCTTGTTGATACTAGTTGATAAGAAGAAAAAAGGGAGGGGGTTGTATTGTTTTTATTTTATTTTGTAGGCCTCAAGATCAGATAGATTATAATCACCAATGTACAGTTTTTAAATGTACAATTAGATTTTTTTTACATAATAGGTAGTTAAACAACTAGTCGACTAGTAAACTAGGCAACTAGTCAACTAGTAAAAATGACTTGAAGTGAATGCCCTAGCATGCATGTATGAGTAACTTAATGTGAATAGGGTTGGGATGGTCACAGTTGACAAACAAAAATATGTTCCTCTATAATCCTTGATGTTCTCTCTATACGTGTTGGACTGCACCTGTGTGAGGCATCCCATTTGGGGAGAAGCATCACTATATGCTCCCTAAGTATATATATGGATGGTTGTATTACAGTCCCATTGCCTGGTTAACATTCTTACCTCTTCTCCACAATCTCCAACGTGAGGTGCAGCAGCTCTCTCTTGCTCTTCTCCCTCCTCTTGATCATCTCCAGGACGGTGACGGCTCGGCTCAGGTCCCGGCGCAGCTTCAGCATCTTCTCGTATGATGCCTCGTCATTCTTACGGTTCTGCAAAAAGGAAATGGGACCGTGGAATCGAGTTATGATGCTGTAAAACAAATGATTCCCTTAGAGGGGAACATGTTATGCTCTTGGTAAGCTGATGGGCTGAGATTCTATGGACTCGCACCTTCCTAGTCTGCATCTTCTCTGTGCGCCGGCGAAAGGCCACATAAGGATCACTGGTGCTGGAGCCATCCCGCTTCTCCTGCTTGACGTTGACGCCGAGGCAGCCTTTCTTGGAGCCTTTCCGTTTGCGGCTCCAGTAGTCGAAGACCTCCTTGATCAAGTCGTCATCCTCTTTCAGCAGTAGCTTGGCTTCCTGCAGGCTAACCAGCTACAGGAGGGGAAACAAGACGTCAAGTAAACCTGGACATCCGTGCCTATCCTCACTGACAAAAGAAATGGCTGGTCCTGTCAAAACAGTCAAAAGCACAAGAAAGGATTCTCTCTATTATAGCCTTGATAGTGAGATGTGCCATTACTTAGAGTATTACTCCAGTATCAAGTGTGGCAGGAAATTAGAGATTTCTCTACATTTGATCTGTAGTTATGACAACATAAAACACTTGCTGGCAAAACAAAACATCTCAATGCAGAGAGCCAGAGACTAAATGTTTGGAAAAAACAATATACCCCACAATAGTATAATGTAATTAGGTTTTAAAAGGTACGTGACACCAACCAATCACTCGTCCAATACCCTAACAGGAGAGCATGGCTGAACTTTATATCAATCAATCAATCATATACTGCAATCTACATATGAACGTACAAGATAATAACGTCACAAATGGTTGCCTGTTGCAATGTTGAACTTGATACAGATCCCCAACTCGTCTCATTAAGCTTGAGGCATCTTTAATGGCTTGTTTCAAGTTAAGTTCATTGAACCTTTCTTTCTCACTTTGCATAGTAATTAAAAAGACAAAGAGACAATTCAACTCTGGCACGGGCAGGGATGACCGTGACAGTTTCAGAGGACCTGCACACTGGCCTATCTTTGATAATAAATTAGGAGGCGATGTCTGAAACTTTTTTTTACCAAAGCCTTCCTTGTGAAAGTAGGAATGACAGAAACTGACCAAATCAAAGCTCTGACCACTGAAAATCTTAGCACGTTCGTCAAGCTATACGAAAGTGTTTGACTTCTGGTTAGTAGACTTCAAAATAAGCAGAGCAAGCTTGTAGGTCTGCTATTTTTGAAAAATCGTAAAAATGTGGCGCAAATCTTTGAATATATATTCTTTCAAAGTGAATGTTTTTAACTCTGGTCTAAATGACTTAAACTTTCACAAGTTGTGTTTATAATCCAGCACTTTCCACCTACGTTACCCCCCTGCTGTCATTACAATCTACAGTGTGTAAATGAATAAACGTGTTAATGTTATTCGTTTAGCATTTTCTAGCAACTTTTCTACTTTGTCCAGTCACACAAGAACACGTTACCTGCTGCCCGCTGCCTTTCTCCAGGCGGTCGACCATCTCCTCAAACTGCAGTGCCGTGATCTCGAGCTTCTTCTTCAGCTTATTCACAAACGTGTCGTCCTCCGAGTCCAGGTCATAGTCGGGCTGCTCTGCGTCCAAGCTGAAAGCTGCATGTGTGAAGGAAAAACAGACGAGAGACGGATGAAGAGGAAGTTCTGAGTGGCAATACGAGCCTTAGCTTGCATACATTCAGCCACGTTGTCCTTACGTGGCCTTTCGATCCTTTATCGATCTATTGCGTCTAAGGATGCAAAACGCAGGCTATTTGCAACACTGTAACAGACATTATCATATAGTATCTCTCTCATCCCTAGGGATGTGATATGCGATACATCATTTGACCACAAGGCATCATCTGGCATCCATAACTGCAAAGGAATACCACTCTGACTTTAACTTGATGTTGCTGCAGGCTGTTGTGAACGCAGGAGTGAACTGCAGGTGCACAAGGCTACATTTCAACCAACTATCAGACTCATGTTAAAATTATGCAAAATCATTGACCTATGAAGTAAAAATAAATCACACCCGTGTGAAGTGAGTGGTGCAACTCCGTGTGGGGGTCCCCAGGGTGGGGAGAGCTCCAAAACCACAGGAACGCACACAGGGGGCCGGGCCAATCCCCGCCCCGTGCCCGAAATGGTTGAGAAATGACAGAGTTACCGTGTGGGGGTCCCTCTACTGTACTGTACTGTAACTACTGTACTGGCACACCCGAAAACACCATATATACAGTTAATGTGCATGTGTGTTAGGTTGCGCACAGGTGGTGAAAAACAAACATGCCGTTTTCTTGCTCAGACCAGGTTTAACCGATCCAGAAAGTCCCCCTAAACGAATACAGCTGTGCTTTATCTACCTATGCGAATCAAATGCCAAAAGGTCCCATCTCAAGGGATACAACCGAGTTGAAGACGCCAACATCGTTTTGTGGAGCAGAGTGTTTGGTTCCATCAGATAAATAGGTTGCAGGTCCAGAGGGAGCACCTCTAGTCCTGGCTCAATTTGACAGCCTGACCCATAATTCACCTCCTGTTTTCCCCTTCTCTCTGCAGCAGTTTGCTCAAATGCTTTCAGACCCCTCTGGGATCACTGAGATGCTAAAATATACTCAGGGACTGCTACATTCCTGTGTGTGGTGTGTGTGTGTGTGGGTGTATCTCTCTCTCCAACCCACCCCCCGTTTAGAAGTGGCCTAAATGATAAGGACAGTAAGTAGTCAGGCATGCAAACACGGCCACGGGTGAAAAAGGTGACAGTATGTGGGGCCCCCAAGCGTGCAACGGCCATCATTGCAAAGCACGCACCGGCAATCATTACGAAGCCCATGGCATGAAACATTTGGGGGGATTTTAGGGTGCGAAACACATTTTGGGGGTGTACTATATATAAGGTTATACTACACTTGAGTCAACCAGTACAAATCTATACACTCAGCATTGAGCAAGATATAAATATTAATTCCTGATGAGATGAATACATGATTTGCAGTGCACTCACAGCCGCGGTTGCTGATTTTATATGCTAATGCACAACCTGCTCGTACACTCAACCAGACTAGCCGTTAACCTCGCGTCACCAGGCTTTCCCTCGGAGGAAACCCATCTGTAGTTTGTTGACAATTGCCATGCGTGTGTGCAGCTCGCCTGGCTGCAAGCAGCATGATGTCATTACGGTCTGTCAGAAACATCATCCGGGGGCCACGACCAGCCCCCAACACATTTCTCAACGGATTTGCATGAATCACACAGTGACGGGTGCCCCATTTGGTTATAACACTGCATACAACTTGCACAATATAAAACAGTAGGGATGCACGATATTGATTTCTTGAAAACGATAAGAGAACTTCTTGCTACTCAAGACCGATACCGATAATGAAAATATATAGACACATTTAAAAAGCATTTGGGCGCACCACAGAAATGATTGGTAGTCCCACAGTTGCTCCCAAATATATTTTCACACACAGATTAAATTTCAGGCACATTTGCGTCCAAAAATGATAGCAATTGCGAGCCCATATACAATACAATATATTATCGGAGATATTATAATGTTATCTGGACGATAATTATGACGTCATAATTCCTGATATCGGGCCAATAATTATCGTGCATCCTTATAAAACATACCGGTAATAGGTAGTGTAGGCCGTGGGTCATCTGAATCACAGGTTTTGATGACAGAAGTTACAGTGTAGCAATTAGTTGTTAATCGTGTTTGCCAGCAGACCTACAATGCCGTCTGTGCAGAGATTGATGCGGGTTATTTCTAGCCATTAACATTTGCTCCATTTGGCATATTGTGCACATTTTAGTGTATAAATACTAATCAAGTTAATGTCTGCCGCTTCTCCGGATTTGAATGTAGCCTGCCCTGTCATTTGCAACACTGTTAGCGATGCAAAGCTACCAATTAGCATAGGGTTTGGGTTACGTTTGCGCAATCCACCTTGATAGTATGCTGTTCAGTTATTCCACCTCTGAACTCCTTTGACTGAATCTGCAAAACACTCCAGATATCTATCCGGAATGTTAAACTAAAATGGCATCACTGTGCTTTCTGCAGTACTGTACATATAGAGAACCTGGTTTATATTCACAGCTCAGTGCTTATATCCAGTCTAGAACCTGCCTATGCCTACTGTATCTGGTAATCTGCCAAAAACATAAATGCATCCTCTCTAAACAGGATTGCTAGCCAGGTTATTATTTTTTTTATAACCAAAAATCTTCGCCTTTTAATTGAATGCAAATTAACCAACAAACCATTAGGGCGAGCCCTATCAGAAATGCAGGAGCATGTCTCTAGCATCACTGAAAGTCTCACACATCCACAGTGCAAACACACAACAAACGCAAACAAAATGCAGCTTAATGCAGTCTATGTAAATACTTCCCCTTTGATTTTTTTACGCCAAACACATCCCAACTCTGAATCTAGCCCCATGCAGCTCTCTGGAACCAAATTGTCTGGTGGATCCCAAGATAAACAGCACACCCACTGGCCACTGAACACAGCAGGGGATGCAATCAATATGAAATATAAAAAAGCACAGGACTGACAAGCCATTTCCAAATCATAACACAGGCTCTACTGGCTGAGGCTGCAACATTTTGCTGAATGTTTCTGGGGGGAAAACTAAACTAATAAACACAGTTTCAGATTTTGTGTAGTTACTATTGGGGAAAAAACATTGAAATGTTTTTATTTTTCATATTTATTTAATCTAATCATTTACTCTTTCAATACGACAGCCCTCATGTAATAATAAGACACAGACACACACACACACGGCTAATAGAAGAGTCCTCCCTCTACTCACGCTGTAAGTGAATGAGCTGCTTTGGCATCTTGAAGTCCCCGGGGTAGAGCGACTCGTAGTAGTTGATGTCGCTGTCTGCCTCGGGGACGGGGATGACCATGTTGTCCCGCTTCTCCCCGTACACCTGCTGCGCTGAGATGGCCCGCTGGAGATGGTGTTCCTGACAGGGGAGAGAGAGGACAGACAGGCGTTGAGTACAGGCTGGATTGAGCTGCATCATGGTATTATTCAGCACAGCTTCAGCTATAAACGTTTACATGCGCGGCATAGACTTTTCAGGTCTGTAGCGTTACTAGTGTTACGACAGAATGCTCAAGGTTTTGCGGTGCACTCACACCAAAGGTGACCTGCAGTCATTCATTCATATGAAATGACTCAGGGGGGAGTGAGAAAGACAGAGTGAAACATATTTCGGGTCTCTCCCCATGTGTGTGTGACACACACACACACACACACACACAAAGAGGGGACGCGAGTTGGAGGGGACGAGAGTTGAAAGGAACCTCTCTCTCTCGCATGAAGTCGCATGCATTCATGGTGTAGGCTCATAACTTTGTGTGGTGGTGCATGCTTAAAATGAACAGATCTACAAGCTTACATACGGTACCGTACATACCATTCCGTGTCAATAACTTGTACATCTGTTATTGAGCGCATGTGAACCTCGTACACTGACATTACACTTGCGCTGCGCCTCCTAGGATGCGGGTCTAGTGGTCTACTATATTATAATCAGCTGACAGCTGTCATATCAATAGTGTGATCCCCGTAAAAAAAAGATGTGCTTTTATAGACATACAATTATTAATGAAACCTCACAACTGCCGACGGCTATATTCCTATATTTGGTCCTCTATAAAGTCTGAATGCGTTCACACCAGTACCCAACCGCACCTTGGTTCGTTTGGAAGCGGACCACGTTCGGCCTTTTTTGGCTGACCATGGTTCATTTATTTGATCCGCACCAGAGTTCGGATGCACGTTCACACCAACCGAACCAACGGGTTAAGTGGACCATGGTTCGTTTTAAACGAAACAAACATGTCCGGTGTGAAAGTGCCCTTAGTCTCCAGATCTAGACTCAAAACTATACAACATGTTATTGCTCATAGGTCTGTGGCTTACCACAGTGAAAATTTGAAATGAACTCTGTCGAGATCCCAACTTGCACCTTACGCACAAGTAGGCCATATATGGCCTACTTACGCACCATAGCATTATACCAACCAACCAATTATGCCATGACATTATACCAACCTTGAAACGTACCATAGTCAACAGCCGATCGCAGTACTTGCGTGCTCTGCTTTCGCAGGTAATAACTGATGCTGGTCATTGTGGTCAACACTGACATCAGTTGATTTATGCTACTGCTACAAATTGGATCGCCCAGGGTCATTTGGAACCATTAAATCAGTACGCCGTCTCTCTCCTTCCATTCTAAATAGTAATGTAGTATACATACAGTAGGGCTGAACGATTTAGAGAAAAATCTAATTGAGATTTCTGACCAATATTGCAATTTGACTCGCGATATTTTTTGAAGTAGGCCTGCAGCCAAAAAATGAAATATTCGAAGCTTCGTTTGATGGCACGGGATTCGAACTTTAAAAAAAAAAAGAAATCAAAAAATCCGCACCGGACTGAATCGGGGGACTCGGGCTCTGCAGATGGCATGCATGATGCATGCCGCTGCCGTTACTAGCAGCCAGCCACCAACGCGAGTGGTAAAGGATTACTTGTCTTGTTTTGGGCACGTGCTGTTACACATGCACTGCAGTCGCATGCACTGCAGGGACACTTCTGATTGGTTAGAATAGAGAGCACAGCAGTGTCGTAAACACTGGATCAGACTCGCTCCGGTTGAATATTATGATAAAATAAATATAAATCGCGGCCGTTGCGATTCACTGATTACGTGGTTTCAAATCACAATTTCTGTTTTAAAGCGATTAATCGCTCAGCCTTAAATTACAGACATACAAAGTCAGAAGTGGGCTAGCACTGCTTAAAATAAATAAAATTAATGAATCTATAAAGCGATAACTCCACACTTTTCTGGATATAATGTTGCCGTGTTAGTGCAGCTTCTGTGCTCGGCATTGCACGCCTGAGGAGACAAAATGTATAAATCTATATTTTCACGCTGCCACGTGTTCCTTCCATTTAACGTTACCCTGAAGAGCAGATGAAACCAATAAAAGTTACCGTGGCAACTGACGTGAGGCCCCCACTGCTCCCAGTCAGTGTTTTCAGCTCATAGAGATTGTACCATGGTCATCATTCTTTCACACATTTACAGTTAGTCACATGTAAGGTTTGTGAGCTACAAGTTAGCAGTTCATTCTAATATTGCCCCATTATTGCATATCCCTCTGAAGGAGTGTCGACCAAATACAATTATACTGCCGCAGCACTCATTGTTAAGTCACAGACCAGCATGTGGCCACTCAGACAGCTTAGTACAGATGGAGAGCAATCTCGTTGTGCAGGATGTGGGTCAAGAAGCTAAGCTGTGCATAGACGACCTGTAGTAAAACTGCCCTCTTCATCTCGTCTGTCACCTCGTTATGCAACACTGCTGTGTGTATGTGTACAGCTGGTGGGGGGAGGAGGGGAGATGAGTCTGGTGGGAAGCTGAATGACTTAGACATTCTGCTGACTTCATTGCGATGTCCTGTCATGCCGGTGACTGTCAGTTTTCAGAGGCTATGCTGTCGCCGACCTATTTTGGCACTCGCCGACAAGTCTGACTGGTGCAAAATTGGGCTTCGCTACCCAAGGTTTTGCTCTGTGTGTAAACAGCTGATAGACGGCGATTCCAGCTCTCGGGAGATGGCTTGGGGAGCGTCTCCAGACATCTAGCATGTTTGATATCTGGGCCAACTTGAATTCATACAGTAATAAGTGGAACTAAGTTTCAACCAGCACTGAGAGCAGGTGGAGGTGGCTACAGCCAATGAGAGCACAGCACAGGTGCTAGATCGATTGTGTTAACAAAACGTATTCTTCGTCTTCGTATATTGTATTCAGGACCCCATTCAGGACAGGAACCACCTTCGGGGTTCTTGTTGCCATCTACAGTATATAGCAACAGTCGGCTTCAGTTCTAAATGGATTAATGTCAACAATTTAGAATGATTGCCATTGCCAAGTCCATACTCAAAACGCACCTTTTTTCCTTGGCTTTCAATGTTATTTGATTTTATATGCTATATGTTTTTCCTATGCTCTGCTTGATGCATTTGTATTTTGCTTAAATTTCTTTGTTGTGAAGCACTTTGGTCAACCTTGGTGGTGTTATGTGCTATATAAATAAAGGCTGATTTGAATGAGTCCTAGATTCTAGCCCATTGATGCTGCTGCCAAATGTCCTGTTAAAAGTATTATTGAGAAAGACCATTAACTCCGGCTTGCACGTCTGTAGAACGTCAGCTAAAACAGCTGAGGCCGTCACCTTGATATCTGTGAGAATATCAGAAAGCGCCTCTAAAGTGTTTCAATCACAATCATATTTAAGAGAATATAAAAACGGCATCAAGTTAAACCAACCATATAACATTGCACTCATCTCAAGTCTTTCTGGCTGTATACCTCTGATCTCAAATGTAAACAAACGTGTTTAGAGATGTTGGGATCTTCAGCAAGGAGAGACAAAGTGTAACGCAGCGTACAACAGATACACATGCAGTGGTGTAAAGTACATAAATACTCAAGAACTGTACTTAACCCATTTAGACCTGAGGACGATTCTACAAATGTCTTCTAAATCATGACAGTTTTCTGAACAACCTCATGTTTCTGTGTCAGTGGTTCCCAAAATGTATATTATTTGGCCACCGACCCCCATCTGAAAATATGTTTCAGGGACCCTCCCAGACCCTTTCCAGTTTTCAATACATTTACTTCTCAGAGTACTATTTCTTCTCAGAGGCAAATATTGTAATTTTACTCCACTACAATAATTTGAAAACTTTAGTTACTAGTTATTACAAAACATACATTACCCACTTCAGCCCTATATACATTTCGGCCATTTGAAAATAGTCTATCTACAAGTTCACAATGTGTCGCTATTTTCAAAAGATTATTTTTTCCAATACAATTGAAAACGTTAAATGGGACATTCTGCACGAGTGCCTTTACACAAGTACATTTTGAATTCCAGACTTTTCACTTCTAACAGTATTCCGATATCATATGTCAGTATCGATACTGAAATTGTTTGTAATTTCCCCACCACTGCACACATGGCTGTCATTCTCACAGCATAGCTGTCAAAACCACGACGGGGCTCATAGTCGCCCCGTGGTGTTCATTCACAGCAAGTACAGCCACCCCCAGGCCCATCCCGGTTGCCTTTACCAAAGAGAAAGTCAACAAAATGGTGGAAGCGACATATGTCACGTGACTCCTTTGTGCATTCGGCTGCGATTTCAAGCGATGCAAATTGACACAACAAGACATGTCAACTAAAAACCACATCAGTGCAACATTACAACAACCACCACGGCACAACGCAGTCGTTAAATACAGTATTCAGTGAGATCCGTCGTGTGCACGAAAAAAAGGAGACATGGCGGCCATTTTCCACTAGCTTGCGCAGGCAAAGATAGTGGCACCCCTTGAAAATATGAAAAATGTCAATCTACATCCCAGCATAAGACGTGCAGCAATAAAACATACCGATTCCTCCTCCTTTTCCATCCCCGTCGGCATTTGCGGTACTGCCCTGTTGATGGAGGCATATTCATGCAGGTCGGGCAGATCCTCGCAGCGGAAGACGGGCATAGGCTTCGTAGCGTCCAGCGCCCGCGCCCGAAACGACAATTTACTCATTTTTATAACGTCAGATGCGGCATAAATCTAGTATGTCTGCCAAGAACAACAGCAGCTCTCTTGAGAGTTCTCATGGAGGAAGCCGTTCGCGCTCTCTAGCGAGTCACACCGAGCGATCTAAAGAGGCGGGCAAGCTCTGCGGCAGCAGCGGCGAGCAGAGCCGGGCAGGCCCCGGATCTCAGTCGCCCTCGGTCGGTCTCTTTCTCTCGCAGGCTCCGCTGTTCCTCCGCGGCTCAGTGCGCCATGGCCAACATGGCGGACATTTACAAACTCTCGCAAGCAATCCTAGTGCTCACTCCTGGCGGCCCGGCCCCCTCGGTTACACTACAGCCATTCCCACGCAATGGGGCGCGCGTGCGCGCTCGCGAAGCCTCCGGGCCGGGGTGGGCGATGGATGGAGACCGAGCGAGGGAGCGCGCAAGGTGCAGATGAAGGTAATTGTCCAGTGTTGTCCCACTCACTTCACTGACTCCACTCCTGTGGCTGTGTGTGATGCGGCGTGATGCCTGATGCGGCTGCCCAAAGTTGATACAGACCTGCAGGGTGCCACGTTTATTTTCGCCGGGAGAAAAGAAAAAGACTGCTACGTTTTCTACACAGCCACTTTGGTATCCATTCTATTATAATCCATAGAACAGGGACTTTCTTTCAAAACATCCTTTTTTATGGATTGTAAAACTCGCGCAAGTGACTTCTGCAATCCTTAAATAAATCACTTAAAAAAAGAAATCTGTAATAATGGCAGTTGTTTGAAGTATTGTACAACCAAAGTAAAACGTCGCTGACAATTAGAATCTATTGTGTGCAAATGTCGCCACCCTGTGGCATTATACAATGTCAATCAAACTACAGCTCATAAAAGCTTGATGGATAACAGTTAGTGGATGGATTAACCACAATAAAGTTCCACATTAATAATCAAAGTGTATCTTAACTTTTAATACAATAAAATAAAATTCAATCTTGAATGAAAATACACATTTGGGTGGAAAATACAATTAAACCTATAAGATTATGTATTCTGATGTATTCATTTAATGTTCTGCATTTCTTTCTACAGCATCTGAAAGCAACCTGCTTGTTGGGAGCAGTTAGGGGTGCAGTGTCTTGCTCAAGGACAATTCAACCTGATGCCAAGAAGATGGGGACTTTGGGGAACCACTACCATGGCCGCCACAAATGGGCCACTGTCATTCAATTCATGTTAAGATACTTATTATATTATATACATATTAAAATAAACATGTATTTTGCATTACAATCCTGGAGATAACATCTCCATTGGATTTGGATGGACAGTTTTATCCAAAAGTGCCTCTGAGTAACTACAGTACAGTAGCAGACTCAAAAATGTGGCACAGGATTTTGAGAATTACACATATTTTGATTACTGCAAATGTAGCACTTATGTGGGATATTACCACACATATTTACACTAGTGATGTTTAAATCAAAGCAAACATGAATGCGGGACTCTGTACTGGCTGGCACTGGCACAGACAAAATACATTTTGTCCTTCGGCTCTGGGGCGTTTGTATCTCGAGGGACGGCAAGCTTCTGTGATGCACAGAAGGGGGCGTTCGGCAATAAGAGGCAATGTAAACGTATGGTTTCTAATGCAAATAAAGCTCCTGGAGAAGATGCGCCGTGATTGGCCAGTAGTCACTTTGAGTGGCAGCGTGTGTTCCGCATGACTTCCGCCTACCCGTGCACTACAGGTCGCTCCAATGAACTGTAGCGGTGAACGAGGCAGCCCCTCCTATACACAGATTTAATGTTTGACTTTAGTTCGATGTTTGTTTTGTAGACGCATCGACAATGAAGGGAAAATTAACATCATGGGTCGTTATTTACGTCATATTGTCTCTAATGTTTGGACTGTTTGTTTTACATTACCATTACATCACCTAATCAACATGAGTTAGAGTTAGACAGTAGACTTTAATATATTAGCGCCCCTCACTTCACACGGGTGATTTTTATGGCACAGACCCCATATACACACTCTCCAGACTAGAGCATCTGCCCATCTTCATAGCCAATGCACCTCCACTTTCGCTGGTTGTTTTACTTCGTCGCACTGTGAAAAACCATAGCACTGACGAAGGTCTGAGGACCGAAACGTTTGCTTTTTAATTGCACCATGAGCACAGAGCACCATGAGCACAGCATGATAAAATAAAAGAAAATATATATTTCTAAGTCTCAGTCTAAGGAGTTTTACTTATTTTTCTATATGGTGAGCGAGTCTTTTCCTGTCTGTTTTTGAGACCACCGCTATCGTAGTCAAGTTTGAAGGAAAAAAGGACGAAGAAAAGGCGCAACAGTTTTCTCAGTACTTCGTCGCACGCCATTTCCCGCACGCCACCATTGTACGGTGAAGTATAAATCAAGTTTAAAATGTAAATACCTTATCCGAAAGGACTCACAAGACCAGCACAAGACCAATGAATATCCATTTCTCAGTTCCGTCTATTATTCTTCACAGAGCCTCCCCTTGTCTAGCTCCTAACCCATGTAAATCTGACTTAGGCAGACGTAAAGTAGGAGACATGTATTGCAGTCTGGGCACAGAAATGCATAGCCTAACCTACTGTACCTAATTCTACAGATTTTTAGCCCCTCTTCTAACCTACATTAGAACTGTAGGTTACTACAGTTACTGTCCCCTGTGCTCTCTTGCTTTCACACCCAACCTTAAAATTGGAGCAGAGCATGCAATCGGAAATGACAATGTTAAGACTAAAAGGAATAGTTCATTCAGGAAATTACTTCATTTCTATCGTTTACCTACCCGGTGATGTCTTTGACCAACATAGAATCTTTGTTTGTAAAACATTCATAAACAGTGAATGAGGAATCCAAAAAAGAAAACTTGATGTAATTAATCAGACTCCAACGTAACAGCACAACTATATCAAAAGTCCAAAACACAGCTCATCACAATACTATATTTTCTTCTTCTGTGGTTATAGAACGAGAAAATACATTTAAAACACTAGCGGGCTAAACCGGCTCATGCACCAAACCCTGACTGAAAGATATCAGTCGATTGGATTCCCTATGGCGTTTCCAGACTTCCTACGGATGGAATGTGTTAAGCACTTGCGCAGGAGACCAAGGTTTGAATCCAGGGTAGAACACTGTCAGGTATGTTACAGAGGGCAGCATTTACCCCACCATTAAAAAAAAACATGAATTTCAGGCCATAGCCGGGGAGCCACAGGCCCAAAAGCTCAACGGTTAAGGATTAACCTGTCATGCCGTTTCTCTATTCACTTGGTCATTAAGGTCCACAGAATGAGAGGCCTGCTCTGCCAAAAACATCACGAAAAGAAGTTATGGACATTTTTGTATACCACACCATAGACAACCAATATAAGGCAACATTTCCCAAATGTCATCATTCTTTAAGTAGCATGTGACATTTGTGACATGTCAAACTAGGGGGTTTTCATGATCCTGAATCCATTCAAAGCATTTGTTTAGCACGAAAAACAGTCCTTGGCATAAAAACTGCCATAGCCGTCATCACAAATGTGATGAGGTCAGCAAATTTGGGAAATGCTGCCTTATATTGGTTAATGGTTGACTATGGTGTGGTATACAAAAATGTCCATAACTCTTTTTTCGCGATGTTTCCGGCAGAGCAGGCCTCTCATTCTGTGGACCTTAATGACCAAGTGAATAGAAAAAACACAAAAGTACGGCATGACATCAAAGGTTGCGTCCAATTTTGAGCCTGTGGCTCCCCGGCTACGATGTTTACTCTATGTTTGGATGGGAGGTCACAGGGAACACTCCTGCCGGATGAGGCAATAAGAAACAATAAAATAAGATAATGTGCAAATAACCTGTGAGGAATCGGATAGGTGACAGCTGCTGCCATGGGAACCAGCAATTAATCCAAATAAGGTATGGGTAGTCCATGTCCATCATCCACAGGGGAGCAACGGGGCCTTCACTGTAGTGCACTGCACAGGTCTGGTTAGGAACACAGTCACCTGTGACAAAAAAGGGACATATAAACAAAACAAACATTACTAATGCAATCTGTACATTGTATAAAAGCACAGGCCCATTTTCATGTGGCATAGTAGTCTGATTCAGACAGCAAAGCCAATAAGAGACATTACTCACATTTATTCTATGTGCAAGTCTGTGTGCAAGTACTTTTCGCAACAACATTCATGACACGAGCACTTCAAGGCAAACAGTATAGTAAGGGCATTTTATCAGTTATTTGACCAATCTGGGAACTAAATTGTTACCAAGAAATTTCTTCACCAATGTGTTTCTAAAGGTGTCTAATAACATGTACTAAAAGTTTGAAATTCAACTCCCGGGGGAAATTGAGTTATTAGCATAATATGTGACCATACCCATAACATCCTATATAAAGAAAAAAAGTCCAAATTTCAGTAGCATGTGACATATGAAACTAGGGGGTTTTCATGATTCTGAATCTAGTCCAAGCATTAGTTTTGCACAAAAAACACTCCTTGGGAGGAAAACGGCCATAGCCGTCATCACAAACGTGATAAGGTCAGCACATTTGGTCAAGTGGATATGGCCTAAACCCCATATGTCACATGCTACTTAAAGAATGATGAAATTTTGACTTTTTGGCCTTATATAGGATGTTATGGGTATGGTCACATATTATGCTAATAACTCAATTTCCCCACAGGAGTTGAATTTCAAACTTAGTACATTTAGACACATTTAGAAACACATTGGTGAAGAAATTTCTTGGTAACGATTTAGTTCCCAAATTTTCATAGATTTCTCTTACTAGTAGCCTACATAATGGAATAAAATTACAGCAAAGAGCCAAAGACACAACCGAGAGAAAAAAAGAACATGGTTGAAAACAACAAGGAGCTAACGTTAATGGAAAACGAACACCAATGTCTAACCAGCAGGCTACGCTTTCTCTTGTAGATTCAACGCGACAGACCGTGGATTTGTCTTGTTGTACACAGCTGTTTGTTTGTCAAGGGAACAGCGCCACCGAAGCCAGTTGTATGACGTTAGCCATTTATTTAGCCCTATGGTACACCGAAATAGGTGACCCATTGGATTGTGAGACGAGGTCGCTGCTGCAAATAATGCGAGCTAGCTGACAACAATATTATAGCATTATAGCATAAGAGAGTAGCACTTGATTGTGGAAAATGAAATTCTTGTAACAGGAGGTCAGAGGTCAGTCTATTTTTGTTTATGTTCGCCCACATTCCAGACAGAACATTTGCACCAAACTAAGCAAACAGCGACAACGTCTGGCGACAGAATTCAATATGTCGCCGATTGCGATGTAACAGTTGACCCTGCGCCATTAGCTTGACAGCTAACACTTTTACAGACACAAAAGCAGAAAACAGTTTAATCTAATCAATCACACAACAACACGAACTTTATCAAGAAGTTAACCAGTGCGGATGTCGACTCCCTGGAATGAACGGAGAGAAAGTTGAGTGGCAACTTATACCTGATGGCTGCTGCTCCAACCCGCTGGGATGAGATGGCACTTCTTCGTCTGGCTGTCATTGCTAGCTTTTGCTAAGGGCTGCTTAGCTCCTTTGAGACGCTTCCGAGGAAAACGCTTCCGATTTTTCTTTTAAAGTACGATGAACTCGCCCAAGGGTGCCACATCCTTCAACGCGTAGAGGTTAATGTGTTTACCGGGTAGTAGAAGTCACACAAGGCTGAGAAGGCTCGATAACGTTCATTACTTCTACAAATACGTTAAAAAAATGCTTCAAACTGACCACCAAGCAGATACTTCGCAGACGGCTTGTGATTTGGACGATGAAAGCCACCAATCACCTGCGGAGATGAGCTCGATGGTCCCTCCCACCCGAATCAACTCTATGACCCGAACCCGTTATTAATGAATTAAATCATCATCATCATCATCATCATCATCATCATCATCATCATAAATGTTTTCATGCTATTCTACTCTAGTTTTCTTCTGTTGACTCACGAGTCGATCACTACTAACTATACAGAATACAGATCTATAGGCTGCATACAGTGCATAGGGCTTGGGCACTACCCTATACCATCTCTCTATTATCATTGATAAAGCCCCGAGGGGCTTATTTTTTAGGAAAATTCTTTCGCCATGACGCTTGTGAAGTATGAGCGTCATGTGAACCATCCATCCATCCATCTTCAACCGCTTATCTGTAGTCGGGTCGCGGGTGCAACAGCTCCACCAGAGAGCTCCATTTCCCTCTCCAGAGCAACATTAGTAACTTCCTCCTGGGGATCCCGAGGCGTTCCAAGGCCAGTGAGTCGAT